>NC_090380.1:58750351-58926072 GCF_036365525.1 Heterodontus francisci
GTACAAAATAACCACAAATCAACATCCTGACTCCTGGAGACCTCGGCCATGCTCGAAGGGTCCCAAGGGGGAAAAAATTCTCGGCCAGTCGCTTTCTGCCAACCCGGCAGTACCTCCCAAAATGCGAGGCGCGACTCACTGTGAAGTAGAACATCCAAGATCAACACAGTTACGTGACTTCAGGCATTCAGCCGGACATCCGATCAATGTGAACGGCGGTTAGACCTGACTCTGTGGGGAGACCGCCCTTTATCAGAGTCATGAGCGCGGGTGTCATAGTAACTACTATCTCCCAAGAGAGTCATAGTTACTCCCACTGGGTTCCGTCAGGGAGTTCTCGGCCAGTCACTTTTGCCGACATTAAGTCGTTGCCTGGCGGGACCACGTAGATGCGCGACTCACTGTGAGGTAGAAAACCCAAGATCAACACAGTTACGTGACCTAAGAACTCAGCCGAACACCCGATATCGATGTGAGCGGCGGTAAACCTGACTCTGTGGGGAACCTTTTATCAGAGTCATGAGCGCAGGGGTCACAGTTACAGTAACTACTATCTCTTAAGAGAGTCATAGTTACTCCCGCCGGTCATAGTTACTCCCGCCGTTTACCCGCACTTCATTGAATTTCTTCACTTTGACATTCAGGGCACTGGGCAGAAATCACATCGCGTCAACACCCGCCTGCAGCCTTCGCGATGCTTTGTTTTAATTAAACAATCAGATTCCCCTGGTCCGCACCAGTTCTAAGTCAGCTGCTAGGCGCCGGCCGAGGCCACTCGCCAGCCCGGAGGCCTACGGGCACCGCAGCTGGGGCCATCTACAGGAAGGGCCCGGCGTGCATCCAGAGTCGCCACCGCCCCGGAGGGCGGCACCTCGTCCAGCCGCAGCACGTGCCCAGCCCCGCTTCGCACCCCAGCCCGACTGACCCAGCCCTTAGAGCCAATCCTTATCCTGAAGTTACGGATCTGACTTGCCGACTTCCCTTACCTACATTGTTCCAACATGCCAGAGGCTGTTCACCTTGGAGACCTGCTGCGGATATGGGTACGGCCCGGCGCGAGACTTACACCATCTCCCCCGGATTTTCAAGGGCCAGCGAGAGCTTACCGGACGCCACCGGAACCGCGACCCTTTCCAAGCCACGGGCCCCTCTCTCGGGGCGAACCCATTCCAGGGCGCCCTGTCCTTCACAAAGAAAAGAGAACCCTCCCCGGGGCTCCCGCCGGCTTCTCCAGGATCGTTTGCGTTACCGCACTGGACGCCGCAAGGCGCCCGTCTCCACCACTCCGGATTCGGGGATCTGAACCCGACTCCCTTTCGATCGGCTGAGGGCAACGGAGGCCATCGCCTGTCCCTTCGGAACGGCGTTCGCCTATCTCTTAGGACCGACTGACCCACGTTCAACTGCTGTTCACATGGAACCCTTCTCCACTTCGGCCTTCAAAGTTCTCGTTTAAATATTTGCTACTACCACCAAGATCTGCACCTGCGGCGGCTCCACCCGGGCCCACGCCCTGGGCTTCCGTGCTCACCGCAGCGGCCCTCCTACTTGTCGCGGCATAGCCCCTGCGGGCTCTCCATTGCCAGTGACGGTCGGGTATGGGCCCGACGCTCCAGCGCCATCCATTTTCAGGGCTAGTTGATTCGGCAGGTGAGTTGTTACACACTCCTTAGCGGATTCCGACTTCCATGACCACCGTCCTGCTGTCTATATCAACCAACACCTTTTGTGGGGTCTGATGAGCGTCGGCATCGGGCGCCTTAACCCAGCATTCGGTTCATCCCGCAGCGCCATTTCTGCTTACCAAAAGTGGCCCACTAGGCACTCACATTCTACGCCCGGATCCAAGCCAGCGAGTCGGGCTTCTTACCCATTTAAAGTTTGAAAATAGGTTGAGATCGTTCCGGCCCCAAGACCTCTAATCATTCGCTTTACCAGATAAAACTGTGTGTGGACGAGCATTAACTATCCTGAGGGAAACTTCGGAGGGAACCAGCTACTAGATGGTTCGATTAGTGTTTCGCCCCTATACCCAGGTCGGACGACCGATTTGTACGTCAGGACCGCTACGGACCTCCACCAGAGTTTCCTCTGGCTTCGCCCTGCCCAGGCATAGTTCACCATCTTTCGGGTCCTAACACGTATGCTCGTGCTCCACCTCCCTGCTGGAACGGGTGAGACGGGCCAGTGGTGCGCCCACCGCGCGGGGCGGCGGGATCCCACCTCGGTCGGCCCGCGCCGACCTTCACTTTCATTGTGCCATGGGGTTTCGTGACACCCTTTGACTCGCGCACGTGTTAGACTTCTTGGTCTGTGTTTCAAGACGGGTCGGGTGGGTTACCGACATCTCCTCAGAAAACCAACCCTTGACCCCACAGTCCTTGCAAACTCATCTCCAACCTCCTTTTCCTCTCCAAGTCCTTGAACAGCCCAAATCCATACCCATCTTTCCTGGAACTCCATGTTTGGAGTCCCTCCAATCAGTTTTCGAACCCTGCCACAGTACCGAAACAGTTCTCATCAAAGTCACAAATGACATCCTATGTGATTGTGATGAAAATAAACCATTCCTCCTGGTTCTTCTCAACCTGTCTGCAGCCTTTGACACAGATGACCACACCATCCTCCTCCAAAGCCTCTCCACTGTTGTCCAGCTGGGTGGAACTGCACTCACCTGGTTCCATTCTTAGCTATCTAATCATAGCCAGAGTATCACTTGCAATGGATTCTCTTTCTGCTCCCATACTGTTACCTCTGGTGTCCCCCAAGGATCTATCCTTGGCCCCCTCCTACTTCTTATCCGCACGTTGCCCCTTGTCAACAGCATCCAAAATCATTGTATTAGTTTTCACATGTACAGTAATGACACCCATCTCTACCTCACCACCACACCTCTTTAACTTCTTCATTTTTCCTAAATTATCAGAGATGCCTCTCTGACATCCAGTATGGGATGAGCAGAAATTTCGTCCAATTAAATATTGGGAAGACTGAAGCAGTATCTTCAGTCCCCGCTACAAACTCTGTTCCCCAGCTACTGACTCTATCCCTCCTGCTGGCAGCTGTCTGAGACTAAGCCAGCCTCTTCACACCCTTCGTGCTATATTTGACCCAGAGATGAACTTCCAACCACATATTCGTGCCATCCCTAAGACCGCCTAATTCCACCTCCATAACATCACTTGACTTTGCCCCTGTTGCAGCTCATCTGCTGCTGAAACCCTCACTTGTGCCTTTGTTACCTCTGGACTTGACTGCTCCAATACACTACTAACTGGCCTGCCACGTTCTACTCTCTGTAAACTTGAGGTCATCCAAAACTCTTTTGCTCATGCCCTTACTCACACAAAAGTATTGTTCCCCTATCACCCCTGTGCTCGCTGACCTACATTGGCTCCCAGTTAAGCAAAACCTTGATTTTAAAATTCTCCTCCTTGTTTTTAAATCCTTCCATGGGCTCACCCTGGGAACGAGAGAGACTCACAGTTGGTATGTTGCCTCCCAGGTGCCAGGGTTCGTGATGTCTCGGATCGTGTTTTTGGGATCCTTAAGGGGGAGGGGGAGCAGCCCCAAGTCGTGGTCCACATAGGCACCAACGACATAGGTAGGAAGAGAGATGGGGATTTAAGACAGAAATTCAGGGAGCTAGGGTGGAAGCTTAGAGCGAGAACAAACAGAGTTGTTATCTCTGGGTTGTTGCCCGTGCCACGTGATAGCGAAGCAAGGAATAGGGAGAGAGAGGAGTTGAACACGTGGCTGCAGGGATGGTGCAGGAGGGAGGGTTTTGGTTTCCTGGATAATTGGGGCTCTTTCTGGGGTAGGTGGGACCTCTACAAACAGGATGGTCTTCACCTGAACCAGAGGGGTACCAATATCCTGGGGGGGAGATTTGCTAGTGCTCTTCGGGGGGGGTTTAAACTAATTCAGCAGGGGAATGGGAACCTAAATTGTAGTGCCAGTGTACAGGATGTTGAGAGTAGTGAGGTCAGGGATATGGTTACAAGGACGCAAGAGGGCACTGGCAAGCAAGAACCTGGTTTAAAGTGTGTCTACTTCAACGCCAGGAGCATCCGGAATAAGGTGGGTGAGCTTGCAGCATGGGTTGGTACCTGGGATCTCGATGTAGTGGCCATTTCGGAGAAATGGGTAGAGCAGGGGCAGGAATGGATGTTGCAGGCTCCGGGATTTAGATGTTTCAGTAAGAACAGAGAAGATGGTAAAAGAGGGGGGGGTGTGGCATTGTTAATCAAGGAGAGTATTACAGCGACAGAAAGGACGTTTGAGGACTCGTCTACTGAGGTAGTATGGGCCGAGGTTAGAAACAGGAAAGGTGAGGTTACCCTGTTGGGAGTCTTTTATAGACCTCCAAATAGTTCCAGAGATGTAGAGGAAAGGATAGCGAAGATGATTCTTGACAGGGGCGAGAGTAACAGGGTAGTTGTTATGGGGGACTTTAACTTTCCAAATATCGACTGGAAATACTATAGTTCGAGTACTTTAGATGGGTCAGTTTTTGTCCAGTGTGTGCAGGAGGGTTTTCTGACACAGTATGTAGACAGGCCAACCAGGGGCGATGCCACATTGGATTTGGTACTGGGAAATGAACCCGGCCGGGTGTTAGATTTAGATGTAGGTGAGCACTTTGGTGATAGTGATCACAATTCGGTTAGGTTTACCTTAGCAATGGGCAGGGACATGTATATACCGCAGGGCAAAAATTATAGCTGGGGGAATGGAAATTATGATGCGATTAGGCAAGATTTAGGATGCATAGGATGGGGAAGGAAACTGCAGGGGATGGGCACAATCGAAATGTGGAGCTTATTCAAGGTGCAGCTACTGCATGTCCTTGATAAGTATGTACCTGTGAGGCAGGGAGGAAGTTGTCGAGCGAGGGAGCCGTGGTTTACTAAAGAAGTTGAAGCGCTTGTCAAGAGGAAGAAGAAGGCTTATGTTAGGATGAGACGTGAAGGCTCAGTTAGGGCACTTGAGAGCTACAAGCTAGCCAGGAAGGATCTAAAGGGAGAGCTAAGAAGAGCAAGGAGAGGACACGAGAAGTCATTGGCAGATAGGATCAGGGAAAACCCTAAGGCTTTCTCTAGGTATATCAGGAATAAAAGAATGACTAGAGTTAGATTAGGGCCAATCAAGGATAGTAGTGGGAAGTTGTGTGTGGAATCAGAGGAGATAGGGGAAGTGTTAAATGAATATTTTGCGTCAGTATTTACAGTAGAGAAAGAAAATGTTGTTGAGGAGAATACGGAGATTCAGGCTACTAGGCTAGATGGGATTGAGGTTCACAAGGAGGAGGTGTTATCAATTTTGGAAAGTGTAAAAATAGATAAGTCCCCTGGGCCAGATGGGATTTACCCTAGGATTCTCTGGGAAGCTAGGGAGGAGATTGCAGAGCCTTTGTCCTTGATCTTTATGTCGTCAATGTCGACAGGAATAGTGCCGGAAGACTGGAGGATAGCAAATGTTGTCCCCTTGTTCAAGAAGGGGAGTAGAGACAGCCCTGGTAATTATAGACCTGTGAGCCTTACTTCGGTTGTGGGTAAAATGTTGGAAAAGGTTATAAGAGACAGGATTTATAATCATCTTGAAAAGAATAAGTTCATTAGAGATAGTCAGCATGGTTTTGTGACGGGTAGGTCGTGCCTCACAAACCTTATTGAGTTTTTCGAGAAGGTGACCAAACAGGTGGATGAGGGTAAAGCAGTGGATGTGGTGTATATGGATTTCAGTAAGGCGTTTGATAAGGTTCCCCACTGTAGGCTATTGCAGAAAATACGGAAGTATGGGGTTGAAGGTGATTTCGAGCTTTGGATCAGAAATTGGCTAGCTGAAAGAAGACAGAGGGTGGTGGTTGATGGCAAATGTTCATCCTGGAGTTTAGTTACTAGTGGTGTACCGCAAGGATCTGTTTTGGGGCCACTGCTGTTTGTCATTTTTATAAATGACCTGGAAGAGGGTGTAGAAGGGTGGGTTAGTAAATTTGCAGATGACACTAAGGTCGGTGGAGTTGTGGATAGTGCCGAAGGATGTTGTAGGGTACAGAGGGACATAGATAGGCTGCAGAGCTGGGCTGAGAGATGGCAAATGGAGTTTAATGCAGAAAAGTGCGAGGTGATTCACTTTGGAAGGAGTAACAGGAATGCAGAGTACTGGGCTAATGGGAAGATTCTTGGTAGTGTAGATGAACAGAGAGATCTTGGTGTCCAGGTGCATAGATCTCTGAAGGTTGCTACCCAGGTTAATAGGGCTGTTAAGAAGGCATATGGTGTGTTAGCTTTTATTAGTAGGGGGATCGAGTTTCGGAGCCACGAGGTCATGCTGCAGCTGTACAAAACTCTGGTGAGACCGCACCTGGAGTATTGCGTGCAGTTCTGGTCACCGCATTATAGGAAGGATGTGGAAGCTATGGAAAGGGTGCAGAGGATATTTACTAGGATGTTGCCTGGTATGGAGGGAAGGTCTTACGAGGAAAGGCTGAGGGACTTGAGGTTGTTTTCGTTGGAGAGAAGGAGGAGGAGAGGTGACTTAATAGAGACATATAAGATAATCAGAGGGTTAGATAGGGTGGATAGTGAGCGTCTTTTTCCTCGGATGGTGATGGCAAACACGAGGGGACATAGCTTCAAGTTGAGGGGTGATAGATATAGGACAGATGTGAGAGGTAGTTTCTTTACTCAGAGAGTAGTAAGGGCGTGGAACGCCCTGCCTGCAGCAGTAGTAGATTCGCCAACTTTAAGGGCATTTAAGTGGTCATTGGATAGACATATGGATGAAAATGGAATAGTGTAGGTCAGATGGTTTCACAGGTCGGCGCAACATCGGGGGCTGAAGGGCCTGTACTGCGCTGTAATGTTCTAATTCTAATTCTAATTCTAATTCTAATTCACCCCTCCCTATATCTGCAATTCTTCCAGCCCCACAACCCTCTGGGATATCTGCACTCAACTAATTCTGGCCTCTTGAGCATCCCCAGTTCCGAAGAAGGGTCACTGACCCGAAACATTCACTCTGCTTCTGTCTCCACAGATGCTGCAAGACCTGCTGAGTATTTCCAGCATTTCTTGTTTTTATTCCCAATTTTAATGACTCTACTGATGGACATGCTTTCCACTGCCTAGGCCTGAAGCACTGGTGGCTCAAATACTGAGGGAACAGTGGACTGATGTAGAATAGAGGCATCATCACTTCTGCTAGGATACCAAGCATTCGCCTGAATGATGTGTTGAGAATGATCGCACACCAACACCACTTTCAGGCAGTGGAAACCTTTACAGTTGCGGTACATCTCTGCATTTAGATGTGGTGGCCTCAAAGCCACATGTGTGCAGCCAATGACGTCCTGCACCATGGGGAAGTCTGCTATTCTGGGAAAGCTATGTGCAAGCTGCTTCTTTCTGGTCAGAGAGAACACATTGCACTCACCTCTCCTGGCATAGAGAGTGCCAGCCACCTCCTGTATATAGCAGTAAATGGCAAACTGGTAAATGTTAGAGTTCTCACCTGTTCCAGCCTGGAAGGATCCCAATGCAAAGAAATGTTTGGCCACGGTTACCTGTCCTGTTTTGAGACTGAATGTCTGCCTGCAAGAGGTGGCAGATTTCCGCGAGCACTTCCTTCATAGGAACATAGGAAGATAGGAACAGGAGTAGGCCATTCAGCCCCTCGAGCCTGTCCCGCCATTCAATGAGATCATGGCTGATCCAGTTTTTAAAGAAGGATATACTAGCATTGGAGGCAGTTCAGAAAAGGTTCACTACACTGATTCCTGGGAGGAAGGGGCTGTCTTATCAAGAACAGCTAAACAGGTTAGGCCTTTATTCATTGGAGTTTAAAAGAATGAGGGGTGATCTTATAGAAACATGTAAGATTTTAAGGGGGCTCGACAGGATAGATGTTGAGAAGATGTTTCCACTAGTGGGGGAATCTCGAACTAGGGGACATAATTACAGAATAAGGGGGCACACATTTAAAACTGAGATGTGAAGGAATTTCTTCTCTCAGAGGGTGGTGAATCTATGGAATTCGCTGCCTCAGAGAGTTGTGGCGGCTAGGTCACTAAATGTATTTAAGGAGGAGTTAGATAGATTTTTGAAATCTTGGGGAGTCGAGGGTTAGGCAGAGCAGGCCCAAAAGAGGAGTTGAGGCCTGGGACGATCAACCATGATCTTATTGAATGGCGAGGCAGGCCTGAGGGGCTGAATGGCTCCTGCTCCTATTTCTTATGTTCTTATGGACTGAAAATATGAAACCTGGTCAGTCTAGGGAGCCTTCTGAGTTTCTGGACCTGCCAACAGATTAAGGGTGCATCTTCACAGTTTCTGTATTTGAACCAATTATGCAGAATATTCCTTTGCTAAACACCTGCTCTTGAGCTTTGACATTACATGATAACACACATGGTCTGCTTGCACTATTGCTGGGGTTTGTCAGGAATCGTATCCATGGGGACACAATGGGGCTCAACATAATTTTAATTTCTACAAGTTGATGTGAACTCGTTTTTTAAGGTAGTAAATCAATGCTGGCTACAAACTTTAGTTTGAAAAATTAACTGCAGTTTCCAATTGATTGTTGAGATTAATAAGATGCCAGGATTTAATGGTGATATCTGGGAAGTGCATTTGTTCATGCCATCAGAACAAATTTATTCCACAGAGCTTGGAGTTACTTTTTAAAAGTAGAAGCAACCTTCAATTGCTCTCTGAGTAAATGTATTATGTGTGGTGTGATACTAATGATATTCAATTCAAACCCTGATCAGTGGAGTGGGGAGATGGATACTATGGTTTCATGGGAGTGCCTCATGTAACTCATCCCTCAAGTCTAGTAAGATGGAAATTACATGATAAGCTGCTGAAAATGTTAGTAATTGTAACATTAAAAATATAAGGCACAGAAGGAGGCCATTTGGCCCATCGTGTCTGTGCCAGCTAAAAAAGAGCTATCCAGCCTGGGTATACTAGCTCTTGGTCCATAGCCCTGTAGGTTACAGCATTTCAAATGCATATCCAAGTAATTTTTAAATGCAGTGAGTGTTTCATCCTCTACAATCTTCCAAGCAGTGAATTCCAGACCCCCACCCACTCTGCGTGAAAAAAATTCTCCTCAATTCCCCTATAGTATTTCTGCAATGACTTTAAATTTATACCCCCTGATTATTGGCCTCTCTGCTAAAGGAAATAGGTCTTTCCTATCCACTTTATCTTGGCCTCTCATAATTTTGTACATCTCAATCAAATCTCCCCTCAGCCTCTTCTGTTTCAAAGAAAATGACCCCAGCCTATTTAATCATTTTTTTCATAGCTAAAAATCTCCATTCCTAGCAACATCATTATAAATCTCCTCTGTACCCTCTCTACAGCAATCACATCCTTCCTGTAATGCAGTGACCAGAACTGTATACAGTACTCTAGCTGTGGCCTAACTAGTGTTTTAAACAGTTTTAGCTTAACCATCCTGCTCTTATATTTTATGCCTTGACCAAGAAAGGAAACTATCCCATATGCCTTCTTAACCACCTTATCTGTCCTGTTACCTATAGGGATTTGTAAACATGCAGTTCAAGTTCCATCTGGTTACTCTACACTTCTCAGTGCAATGCATCCTGTAGATAAAACATACTGCAGTCACGGTACACTGGTTGTGGAGCAAGTGAGGGGGCCAAATTGGGCTCTATAACATTCACTTTTAGGCACGAGCAGCAACCTAATGCTCGAAAATGAGGTCCGAGATTCACTTTCACACTTTCAATGGGAAGTGCAGAGGACGCCATGTTGATAAAGGGGTTTGCACACCTAATGACCACCGGTAGCTTGCAGAGCAGATTGATTATGACATCAATAAGTGTGCAACACTGATTTGAGATCAGCACTGCCGTTTTCAAACTCCACACTCCAGTCAGCACCCTGTCTTACGCTCGTACAGCCCAACACAACATTTAATGGAATGAAGAAACCACCACAAACGCTATTTAAGGGGATCATGAACTATTTACAGTTTAGTTGCTAGATTATTTCTTCTGGCTGTTGGTGCAATTTTTTAAATTCTTTCATGGGATGTGGGCATTGCTGGCAAGACAAGCATTTGTTGTCCATCCTTTATTGCCCTTGACAACTGAAGAGCTCGCTAAACCATTTCATAGACAACAAAAACAAGAAATGCTGGAATCACTCAGCAGGTCTGGCAGCATCTGTGGAAAGAGAAGCAGAGTTAACGTTTCGGGTCAGTGATCCTTCTTCAGAAATAAGGGTCACTGACCCGAAACGTTAACTCTGCTTCTCTTTGCACAGATGCTGCCAGACCTGCTGAGTATTTCCAGCATTTCTTGTTTTTGTTTCAGATTTCCAGCATCCGCAGTATTTTGCTTTTATTAAACCATTTCATAGGATAGTTAAGAGTCAACCAAATTGCTGTGGGTCGGGAGTCATATGTAGGCCAGACCAGGTAAGGACAGCAACAGATTTCCTTCCCTAGAAGACATTAGTAAACCAGATGGGTTTTTACGACAATCAATTATAGTTCATGGCACCATTACTGAGACTAGCTCTCAATTTCAATTCCAGATTTTTATTAATTAATTGAATTTAAATTCCACCAGTTGCCATGGTAGGATTTGACCCCGTGTCCCCAGAGCATTAGCCTGGGCCTCTGGCTCATCTCAACTTCAGTGAGGACCAATAAGTGTGACGCCTTCACTCCACATAAAAGGTTGTGACTGAACTCTGCCAACTGTTGCAGTTGCAACTGCAACCTCAAAGCAGGGCATAACAGAATTGCTTGTGGTTGTTAAGGTGAATGTAGCTCTTAACTTTTATGTATCAGACTCCTCGCAGGTTGCTGCTGAAGATATAAGCAACATCTCACAGTTTGCAGTACACTGCTGGAATATCACTAAGATTCTCTATACACAGGGAAACAGCTTAATCTCATTCCATCTTACCAGCGACAAGCAGGCAGAGTGAGCACAAGCATGGATTGCAGGCTTTCCCTGGTGCAGGGCGTCATTTACTTCATACACATTGCCTTGCGTTTGTCTCATCTGAACTCTGTCGTTTTCATGAACCGATAGGGATTCCACTTCCCCAATCTGCAGCTGATGTGTTATCCTGTCAGCAGTTACAGTTCCTTCATTCTGTGGCAACCCTCTGTGCTACCTGTATTTGATCCAAAATGGCAAGTCAAAGACTGGCTACAGGGCCACAAGAGTTATCCACTGATGACACAGCTCCTGACTCCAGTCAAGAACACGCGCACACGTTTATGGCATGCCTACAATGAGAGACATGCCACCACAAGGAACATTGTGGAGCACACCACCAGCATCCTCAAGCAATGCTTCCACTGCCTGGACCGCTCTGGAGGAGCCCTGCAGTACTCAGCTGATCAGGTATCTATGTTTGTGGTAATATGGCACATGCTGCATAACCTTGCCATTATGAGGGAACAGCCCATTTCCTATCAGGCGAGAAGCAGAGGAGCAGAAACGTTAGGAAGAGGAAGCAGAAGATGTGCACCAGAAAGCGGAGGAACAGGAAGAGGAAAGGAGAATACAACATAGTCAACCTCTACTTCCTCTATGCGATCAAATAATTCATGAGTGATACCAGTAACCTCAACCGCACCTTCCCATTCCGCAACAGTATCAAGCTCCTTGTGTTTCCTCTATCACTATCACATTGCTCTGTTTTGACAACACAAAAGGAAAAAACATCATAAAATGCACATTGTTATCCAATTTTATAAATTCATTTATGAACATAATGCATTGAAAGATAAATTAATCACCCTTGTGCATTCCCTTAGTGCCTATCTTCCATGTGTCTTTGCCTATCCTGGTGCTCCTGTGAGGTGTTTATCAGTGCCTGCAGCATGGGTGGAAGAGGGCTTTCAATTGAGGAGACTGCAGGTGGCCTTGGAGGGTGGCTCAAGCAGTTTGAGACTAGAATGTCCTGCTAATGACAGCATCATCTCGACCTGGCTGACTGCCAGACAACAGCAAAGGACCTGGCGGGGTGGGAGAGGAGGGAGCAGGAATGCTGTGACCCTGAGAGGACAGCAGGTTCTTACGCCACAGGTGGATGTGCAGATTATGGAGGTGGCCACACGTTCCATTTTGGAAATGATTGGTTTCAAAGATAGAGCTGGACTCTTTCTAGCTCCTTGACAATGTGCACAGGCTATCCAGCAAGATTTCCAGTGCACCGAGTAGTTAGTGTGTCCACCTAACTACCTGCTTTTGTAGCCTGGGCCATCAAAGTCCTCATCTCACTTTTCTGCAGTAGAACTAGTGTGTGACCTCACCCTCTGACAAGCTGGCACCAATAATATCTTTTCCCCCTGCCCTGACTCCTGCGCATTTGTGCCTGGTGTCTCACCACATGCAGATTCCTCCTGTATCTTAGCCTCTAAAATACATGCAGTGTCAGTCTCTGAGCTGGTATCTGTGAGTGTAAGATCAAGTGACAGTGTCTCTTCATCGTCACTGCTTTCTTCCTCTTCCTCCACTGACTGGGAAGATTTCAGTTCTTGAGTATCTGAAATAAAAAAGAGATAAGGGTTAGGTTGAGGTGAGGGTAGAGGGGAAGTGCATGCTACACCATCTGCTGCTTGAGAGTCAGAAGAAATTATGGGATGTAGGAGATGTAGGAAGAGAGAAGGAGGATTAGCTATAAAGATACCCTCATCATTGACCCCTCCAGCTCCAACAGTGACCATAACCTCAACAATGTCCTTCCTATGATGGCCAGTACTGTCTCCTCCATGGGTAAGCACATTTGTCCTCTCCCAATTCTTTCCTGTTGCTTCCTGTTATGTGCCACCTTCTACTGCAAGAAAAAGAGAAATATGTCAGAGTCCTGCAATATGTTTGGTGATGTGCCATCACTTTGTTTCTTAATCTTTCATGGGATGTGAGTGTTGGTGACAAGGCCAGCATTTGTTGCTTATCCCTAATTGCCCTTGAGAGGGTGGTGGTGAGCTGCCTTTTTGAACTGCTGCAGTCCATGTGGTGTAGTTACACCCACAGTGCTGTTAGGGAGAGAGTTCCAGGATTTTGATCCAGCAACAGTGAAAGAATGGTGATATAGTTCCACATCAGGATGGTGTTTGACTTGGTGGGAACTTGCAGGTGGCAGTATTCCCGTGCATCTGCTACCCTTGTTCTTCTAGGTAGTAGAGGTCACGGGTTTGTAAGGTGCTGTTGAAGGAGGCTTGGCAAGTTGCTGCAGTTCATCTTGTAGGTATAGTCATAGAACGGTTACAGCACAAAAGGAAGCTATTTGGCCCATCATGTCTGTGCCGGCTCTCTGTAAGAGCTACTGAGCTAGTCCCACACCTCTGCCTTTTCCCTGTAGCGCTGCAAAGTTTTTTTCTTCAGATAATGATCTAATTCCCTTTTGAAAGCCATGATTGAGGATCCCGTATGCCTTATTAACTCAATGGTAGATATCTCAATGGTCAAAGGTTTTACTGTTCATCCTGCTTCCCACTATCCCATTAATTTGCACACAAGGTCAAGTTTCAGTTCACTGGAAACAGGCTTGTTTATGGAAAAAGAAGCCTTTCATGTCACAGGTGTTAATCTTGTGAGCCCAACAAACTTTCTTTTATAAAGTGCACTAATGGGTCAGGTATGAAATATTTATATTTTGTATTACACACAATCCCATATTAAAAACATCATACACATTAACTGCTCCAGTTATTACTTGTTAACTGCTAATTAATTGCTGCCTACTGGCACCATCATTAAATGTGAGTAAACTAAATTTGGCAATGAGTGGATGCTTATTGAACTGTGGCTGAGAGTTTTGTCTATTGATTATTCACCGGCTCACACACACAAAGGGCTGAATTTTATCAGCCCGCCATGGATCCCGGTCATGCCATTCGTCATGTGTGTGGCCAGCCAACCACAATCACGTAGTGGTGGCCAGGCCATTTGAATGTAGGAGGTGCGGGGCCCATACCATTGGAGGACGGGACAGGCGGCGAGATGCCAATGGTATCGTCAGCGGAGA
This sequence comes from Heterodontus francisci, assembly GCF_036365525.1. NCBI lineage: Eukaryota > Metazoa > Chordata > Chondrichthyes > Heterodontiformes > Heterodontidae > Heterodontus > Heterodontus francisci. Next base: position 58,764,385 of record NC_090380.1, read on the forward strand.
CGAACGCAGGCGGTCGCGTGATATTTAAAGCGCTGCCAGCCCTGCTTAAACTGCTGCTTCACTGATTGATTTTGCTGCTGCTTTGCCTTTGTGCTGCTGATGCCCTGCCTGGACTCCCTGTGCTGCTGCACTGCTGAATCCCCTGCATGGAGCCCCTGTGCTGCTGACCATCCTGGCTGGAGACCCCTTTACTGCTGACCGTCTTGTCTGCAGTCCCTGTGTTGCTGTGCTGCTGCCCTCCCTGCCTGGGGTCCCTGTGCTTTTTTTAAATTTGGGTGTCGCTGGCTAGGCCAGCAATTATTGCCCATTCTTAATTGCCCTTGAGAAGGTGCTGGTGAGCTACCTTCTTGAACTGCTGCAGTCCATGTGGGATAGGTACACCCACAGTTCTGTTAGGAAGGGAGTTCCAGGATTTTGATGCAGCAACAGTGAAGGAACAGCGATATAGTTATAAGTCAGGATGGTGCGTGGCTTGGAGGGGAACTTGCAAGTTGTGGGGTTCCCATGCATCTGCTGCCCTTGTCCTTCTAGGTGGCAGAGGTCGCGGGTTTGGAAGGTGCTGTCTAAGGAGCTTTGGTGCGTTGCTGCAGTGCAGTTTGTAGATGGTACACACTGCTGCCACTATGTGTCGGTGATGGAGGAGTGAATGTTTGTGAATGGGGTGACAATCAAAAGGGTTGCTTTGTCCTGGATGGTATGAAGCTTCTTGAGTGTTGTTGGAGCTGCACCCATTCAGGCAAGTGTTTTGTAGATGGTGGACAGGCTTTGGGGAGTCAGGAGGTGAGTTACTCGCCACAGGATTCCTAGCCTCTGATCTGCTCTTATGTATTTATATGGCTACTCCATTTCAGTTTATGGTTCATGGTAACCCCCTGGATGTTGATAGTAGGGGATTCAGCGATCATAATGCCATTGAATATCAAGGGGAGATGGTTAGATTCTTTCTTGTTGGAGATGGTCATTGCCTGGCACTTGTGTGGCGCGAATGTTACTTGCCACTTATCAGCCCAAGCCTGAATAATGTCCAGGTCTTGCTGCATTTCTACACGGACTGCTTCAGTATCTGAGGAGTCATGAATGGTGCTGAACATTGTGCAATAATCAGCGAACATCCCCACTTCTGACCTTATGATTGAAGAAAGGTCATTGATGAAGCAGTTGAAGATGGTTGGGCCCAGGACACTACCCTGAGGAACTCCTGCAGTGATGTCCTGGAGCTGGGATGATTGACCTCCAACAATCACAACCATCTTTTTTGTGTGAGGTATGACTCCAACCAGTGGAGAGTTTTCCCCCTGATTCCCATTGACTCCAGGTTTGCTAGGGCTCCTTGATGCCATACTCGGTTAAATGCTGCCTTGATGTCAAGGGCAGTCACTCTCACCTCATCTCTTGAGTTCAGCTCTTTTGGTTCATGCTTGAACCAAGGAGCTGAGTGGCCCTGGTGGAACCCAAACTGAGCATCACTAAGCAGGTTATTGCTAAGCAAGTGCCGTTTGATAGCACTGTCAACGATACCTTCCATCGCTTTGCTGATGATCGAGAGTAGACTGATGGAGCAGTAATTGGCCAGGTTGGATTTGTCCTACTGTTTGTGTACAGGACATGCCTGGGCAATTTTCCACATTGCCGGTAGATGCCAGTGTTGTAGCTGTACTGGAACAGCTTGGCTTGGGGCGTGGCAAGTTTGGAGCACAGGTCTTCAGTACTATTGCCGGAATATTGTCAGGGCCCATAGCCTTTGCAGTATTCAGTGCCTTCAGTTGTTTTTTGATATCACGTGGAGTGAATCAAATTGGCTAAAGACTGGCATCTGTGATACTGGGGACATCAGGAGGAGGCCGAGATGAATCATCCATTCGGCACTCTTGGCTGAAAATTGTTGCAAATGCTTCATCCTTATCTTTTGCATTGATGTGCTGGGCTCCCCAATCATTGAGGACGGGGATATTTGTAGAGCCACCTCCTCAAGTTAGTTGTTTAATTGTCCACCACCATTCATGACTGGATGTGGCAGGACTGCAGAGCTTAGATCTGATCCATTGTTTGTGGGATCGCTTAGCTTTGTTTATCGCATGCTGCTTATGCTGTTTGGCTTGCAAGTTGTCCTGGGTTGTAGCTTCACCAGGTTGACACCTCATATTGAGGTATGCCTGGTGCTGCACCTGACATGCCCTCCTGCACTCTTCATTGAACTAGGGTTGGTCCCCTGGTTTGATGGTAATGGTAGAGTGGGGGATATGCCAGGCCATGAGGTTACAGATTTTGATTCAGTACAATTCTGCTGCTGCTGATGGCCAACAGTGCCTCATGGATGCCCAGTTTTGCATTGCTATATCTGCTGGAAATCTATCCAATTTAGCATGGTGGTAGTACCACACAACACGATGGAGGGTATCCTCAATATGAAGGCGGACTTCGTCTCCACAAGGACTGTGCGGTGTTCACTCCTACCAATACTGTCATGGACAGCTGTATATGCGGCAGGCAGATTGTTGGGACGAGTTCAAGTATGTTTTTCCCTCTTGTTGGTTCCCTCACCACCTGCCGCATACCCAGTCTAGCAGAAATGTCCTTTAGGACTTGGCCAGCTCGGTCAGTAGTGGTGCTGTGCTGCTGATGCCCCTGCCTGGAGCCCCTGTGCTGCTTTACTGCTGACCATCCTGCCTGGAGCCCCTGTGCTACTGCGCTGCTAACCATCCTGCCTGGAGTCCCTTTGCAACTGTGCTGCTGACACCCCCTGCCTGGAGTCCCTGTGCTGCTGTGCTGCTGACACCCCCTGGCTGGAGTCCCTGTGCTGCTGTGCTGCTGACACCCCCTGCCTGGAGTCCCTGTGCTGCTGTGCTGCTGACTCCCCCTGCCTGGAGTCCCTGTGTTGCTGTGCTGCTGACACCCCCTGCCTGGAGACCCTGTGTTGCTGTGCCATTGACCATGGCCTCATAAGGCCAGGAGTTCTCCGGGAGCCAAGAGGGACCATGTTAGTCAGAAGACACCAGGGTTCAGCGAAGACTCCCTGCAGATTCTCCTCCAGATTGTAAGAGAAAGGCGAGACCACCACTTTCTAAGGTACAGCAGGGAGAGATCCTCACGCATAACCAAGCAAGCCTGGATGGAGATTGCAGAGGTGGCCACCAACCATGGGGGTCACACTCCAAAATTGGTCCAGTGCCGCAAGAGGGTCAATGACCTCCTTTGCCCTACCAAGATGAGTCTTCCATACCCATCCCATCTTTGGGACTTGCATGTGGTCAAGCGGGAGGGAGTGTGACATGTTCAGGGAATGGCTGCAAAGGGGATGGCAAGGGGCTGAGGCAACAGCAGATCATGTCAGATGCATGGCTGCATCTCCAAGACAGCTGGCCTTCTGCCCTTGCTTATCTCCCGCATATCCCTTGAATGCAGACTTGAGGAGAAGACATTTGGGAGCCCCCATCAGGGGCCAAAGGGTTGCCAGTAGAACAAGTGCACTACTGGTCTCCAGGGGAAGACTAGCAGTGTCCCTCTTTCTGCTCGCAGGAATTAAATCCCACAACACTAGGGAAAGGGCGAAGACTGGAGTTGGGATCCTGGATATTTGAGAACTGACCCGGGCAGAGGAGGAGGCCCTGGAACTAACAGACTCCCAGGGCACCCAATCCATAGCAGGTGAAGAGTCTGGAGTGTCCATCCAAGAGAGTGAGGAGGCATTGTGGTCATGTGGCGACCACCAATCTTCTAGAGAACCACAAAACACATGGTTTATGTTTTCTCATGCAGGTCATGTTACCTCAGAGGGAAGATCATCTGCTGGCACTGCTGGAATCCCATCATCCTCTGAGAACGAGGAGGAAGAATCCTCAGAGGGTACACTGTCACACCGTTCCCCTGTACCCTCCAACAGTGCAGATACTCTCACATCGGTGGGTTATGTACTTAGGCTTAGATGCAGTATCACAAGTGGGTGAGAGCACTACACACCCGTCTGAGCAGCTGTGGCATATGAACATGCGAACATACGAATTAGGAGCAGAAGTAGGCCCCTCGAGCCTGCTCCATTATTCAATAAGATTACGACTGATCTGTTTGTGGCTCGAATTCCACATTCCCATCTACCCCCGATAACTTTTGATTCCCTTGCTTAACAAAAATCTACCTCTGCCTTAAAAATATTCAATGACCCCACCTTCACCACCTTCTGAGGCAGAGTTCCAAAGTCACACAACCCCTGAGAGAAAACAATTCTGCTCATCTCTGTCCTAAAAGGGCGACCCTGATGAGGCCACTGACAATTGGAAGACTGTGAATGGCCAGGCCCTTGCTGAGTCCCAGGCTGATGACGAGATTCTGATGTCGGCAACATAGAACGTGCTGGAATTGCAGAGAGATGAGGGGACATCTGGTAGAGCTGCCAGAGGCAATGCGCAGTCATGCACGGATAATGGAGGAGTCCATCCATGCCATGAGTGCTGCCGAGTGTCAGGCGTGTGAGCAAATGGCTTCCTCCATCAAGAAGTTGGTGACCCTCTTGGAGAGCCAGATCGCAGAGATTTGCGCAGACCTGCATACACTCGCCTTGGCCAAGAGTTCAATGCAACAGTGGCAAGGTGAGAGGGGGATGAGACACTCGGTGTCTTCTCCAGGACCTCATCCAGCTATGGTCAGCAGGGAGGTTCAAGTGAGCCTTGAAGGGAGGAGGAGAGGCTGACCTCCACATCAGGGGATGCTCCCCTCAGGATGGTCTGAGTGTGGACAGCGGCTCCTCAGCCCCTCAGCCAGTGAGCCCAGTTCCAGTAGCTGTGATGATTCCTATGCAGGAACCCCTCAGCCAGCCGGGGCCCTCCAGGCCTCAGGCAGCCAGAGGACATCCACCAAAGCCATCCCAGGCAATGGGGCAGCGTGTTCAATAGCCTGCCTCCACCTGAGCTGCCAGTGCAGGGGGAACACTTCATAGACGCACACGGAAGCACGTGAGGAAGACCACCTGGACACACTCGGAGTTTCACAGGTGTGTGAAACTTGGTCTTGTTATTGGGTACTGTAAACATTTCAATAAATGGAAGTCACTTTCATTGTTAAGAATCTCATACTTTCCCTGCTGCCCTTTCAGATGCCACCTTCACGCTTGGACCAACAATGGGCTGCCTCAGTGTAAGACTGCGTATGGGCACTTTCTCAGTTTTGTACATGCACTTGGTGAGCCTGGTAACATGGCACGGGTGTACAGCAGGAAAAAGATGACACGCAAAATACAGTGAGGTCAGTCTTTATTGAGTTCCTTGGAACAGGCATCATGGTGACAGAAACCAGTATGAGATTGCCCCAAGCCTCCTTTGCACATCTCACAATGGTCTTTATCTCCAGTACAAGGGCTTCATCATCCCGCAATGTCTGCTCAGCATCCTCCTCCACATCCTCCTCATTAGATGAAGAATGGCGATCAATCATGCCCTCTTCATGCAAGGCATCCCCACCTCTGCAGTGCTAGATTGTGCAGAACACAGCAGACCACCACAATCTGTGAGACCCTCACAGGGGCATACTGCAGAACTCCATCAGATCAATCGAGGAACTGGATTCTCATCCAGCCGCCCAATCCCAATTGCCTGTTTGATAGTTGCTTGGGTGGACTCATGGCAGGTGTTGCACCTATCCTCTGTTGCAGTGTGAGTGTTCCTCATAAGCTTGAGTTGCCTTGTCGTCAATGGTCAGCCATTTCTTCAATTAGTAGCCCTTGTCCCTGAGTATCCATTCCTGAAGTCAGGAGGGGGCTGGAAAAGCTGTGGTATCTGGGACTGCCGAAGTATATAGGGTCAGGGCTGCTTCCCAGGAAATGTTATCACTGGCCGCAGACTAGTTGAACATTGATGGAATGGAAGCCCTTCCTGTTGATGAAGGCCACTGGCTGCTCCACGGGAGCCTAAATGGCCACATGCGTGCAATCGAAGACACCTTGTACCTGTAAAAATCCAGCAACGGCACCAAATTCAATGGCACTCTCTGCCTGACTCTTAGGGTCAGTCTGGTAGCGCACATAGTTGCCGGCCCTCTTGAACAGTGCAATTGGTCACCTCCTTGCCACTCCCCTCTGATCACAGTCTAATGCCCCTCTGCACCTATCTTTGCCTTGAGGGCTGCGTTACTTTTGCACCCACCCTTCCCTGAGGGCTGCACCCCTTTGCACCCCACCCTTGACTCGAGGGCTGCACCCTTTGCACCCACGCTTGCCATGAGGGCTGCACCCAACATTAGTTCTAGGGCTGCATCACTGTCGGACAATGGCTGCCGCACGCCCCTGTTCCCCTTCCTGGAGTCATGCAACACTCCCATGGCTGTCATCCCATGGTGGCACTGAGGCCTTATGATCTGAAGGCACACGATCCTAATGCACCATTCATGAAATAGGAAAAGCCCCCCCACCATTAAATCCAGGTCAGGCCAATGCAAATATATGGTAACTACCTTTTCAGCAATTATAATTACCATCCCACTGCATCATAGCAGCAACCCCACCTTGGACCTTTCCCGCTGCTGACAAGATCCAGAACCAATGTCACCACGTCAGGTTTCTGGCCTCCCCTTCCAATTTTTCGGTCCCCCTCGCCTCCATTCCCGCTCCTGCTGGCTGGATAAAATCCAACCTAAAGAAACTCAAAGCAGGATTCCTCTCATCTTCACAGCTATTTTAGCTGCTGTAAAGGGGAAGGTGAAAAATTGCGTGGGATTGGTACCATTGTGTGGAGGGAGTGAAGTTTAAGGTGGTGACTGGGATGCCAATCAAGCAGGCTGCTTTGTCTTGGATGGTGTCAAACTTCCTGACTGTTGTTGGAGCTACACTCATCCAGGCAAGTGGATCACACTCCTGACTTGTGCCTTGTAGATGGTGGATATGTTTGGGGAGTCAGGAGGTGAGTTAATGACTGCAAAATTTCCAGCCTCTGACCTACTCTTGTAGCCACAGTATTTATATGGCTGGTCCATACGACCATATGAACATACAAGTTAGGAGCAGAAGTAGGCCAATTGGCTCATTAAGCCTGCTTCGCCATTCAATAAGATCATGGCTGATCTGTTTCTGTCTCGAATTCCACACTCCCATCTACCCCCAATAATCTTTGAGTCCCTTGCCTAACAAGAATCTATCTACCTCTGCCTTAAAAATATTCAATGACGCCGCCTCCACCATCTTCTGAGGCAGAGAGTTCCAAAGCCGCGCAATCCTCTGAGGGAAAAAATTTGTCCTTGTGTCTGTCCAAAAAGGGCGACCCCTAATTTTCAAACAGTGTCCCCTACTTCTGGACTCACCCACAAGTGGAAGCATCCTTTCCACATCCACCTCGTCAAGACCGTTCAGGATCTTATATACTTCAATCAAGTCTCCCCTCACTCTTCTAAACTTCTGTTAAAACAAGCCCAGTCTGTCCAACCTTTCCTCATAAGACATCCCGCTCATTCCAGGTATCAATCTAGTAAATCTCCTCTGAACTGCCTCCAACGCATTCACATCCTTTCTTAAATAAGCAGACCAAAACTGCACACAGTATTCGAGATGTAGTCTCACCAATGCCCCGTATAACTGAAGCATAACATCCTTAATTTTATTTTCAATTCCTCTCGTAATAAAGGATAGAATTCCATTTGCCTTCTTTATTACTTGCTGTGCCTGCATACTGACCTTTTGTGACTCATGCACTAGAACACCTAGATCCCTCTGCACCTCGGAATTCTGCAGTCGTTCCCCATTTAAGAAATACTTGGCTTTTTTATTCTTCCTAAGAAAGAGAACAACTTCACATTTTCCCACAATATACTCCACCTGCCAGATTTTTGCCCACTCGCTCAAATTATCTATATCACTCTGCAAGCTCCTTATGTTCTCCTCGCAACATACTTTCCTACCTATCATTGTGTCATCTGCAAATTTAACTAATATGCCATCGCTCCCCTCATCTAAGTCATTGATATAAATTGTAAAAAGTTGAGGCACCAGCTCAGACCCCTGCGGAACCCCACTCGTTACATCCTGCCAATCAGAAAAGGACCCATTTATGCATACACTCTGTTTTCTGCCAGCCAGCCAATCTTCTATCCATGCTAATATTTTACCCCCTACACCACGATCTACTTTGCGCAATAACCTTTTATATGGCACAGTGGCGCAGTGGTTAGCACCGCAGCCTCATAGCTCCAGAGACCCGGGTTCAATTCTGGGTACTGCCTGTGTGGAGTTTGCAAGTTCTCCCTGTGTCTGCGTGGGTTTTCCCCGGGTGCTCTGGTTTCCTCCCACAAGCCAAATGACTTGCAGGTTGGTAGGTAAATTGGCCATTATAAATTGCCTCTAGTATAGGTAGGTGGTAGGGAAATATAGGGACAGGTGGGGGTGTGGTAGGAATATGGGATTAGTGTAGGATTAGTATAAAATGGGTGGTTGATGGTCGGCACAGACTCGGTGGGCTGAAGGGCCTGTTTCAGTGCTGTATCTCTAAACTAAACTTGTTAAATGCCTTTTGGAAATCCAAGTGCAGTACGTCAACGGGCTCCCCTTTATCCACAGCACATGTTACCCCTTCAAAGAAATCCAACAAACTGGTTAAACATGATTTCCCTTTTACAAAACCATGCTGACTTTGAGTTGAGCTTTTCTAAGTGCTCAACTATAGCCTCCTTAATGGTTGATTCCAATACCTTCCCCATGACAGATGTCAAGCTAACTGGCCTATAGTTACCTGTTTTCTGTCTTCCCCCCTTTTTGAATAGAGGGGTTATATTTGCGACTTTCCAGTCTGATGGAACCTTTCCAGAATCTAGCGAATTTTGAAAAATTAACACCACGCATCTACTACCTCATTAGCCACCTCTTTTAAGACTCTAGGATGAAGCCCATCAGGACCCCAGGACTTGTCAGCCTGGAGTTCCATCAGTTTGCTCAGTACCGCTTCCCTGGTGATTATAATTTCAGCAAGTTATTCTTTTCCTTCCACCTCCTGATTTACAGCTATTACTGGAATGTTTTTTGTATCCTCTTTCGTGAAGACAGAAGCAAAATATTTGTTCATTTCATTCGCCATTTCCTTATTATCTACTATTAACTCCCCATTCTCACTCTCTAGAGGACCAACACTCACTTTACTTACTCTTTTCCTTTTTAAATACCTGTAGAAACTCTTGCTATGCGGTTTTACATTTCTAGCTAGCTTCCTCTCATACTCTAATTTCTTTCTCCTGATTAATCCTTTAGTCATTCTCTGCCGTTCTTGACATTTTGCCCAATCATCTGACCTGCCATTCATCTTTGCACAATTATATGCTTTTTCCTTAAGTTTGATGCTTTCTTTAACTTCTTTAGTTAACAACGGATGGTGGGTCCTCCCCTTAGAATTTTTCTTGAGAGTAGGAATATACTTATTCTGAGTATTCTGAAATATTCCCTCAAATGTCTGCCACTGCTTCTCTGTTGATCTATCTCCTAGCCTAGTAATCCAGTTCACTTCAGCTAGCTCAGCTTTCATGCTCACACAGTTCCCCTTATTTAAGTTTACACTATTGGTCTTAGACCCACTCCTCTCTCTTTCAAACTGGATGTAAAATTCAATCATATTGTGGTCGCTGCTGACCAGAGGTGCCTTTACTCTGAGGTCATTAATTAATCCTGTCAGATTACGCAATACCAAGTCAAATATAACCTGCTCTCTGGCTGATTCCAGAATGTGCTGCTCTAAGAAACTATCTCGAAAGCATTCTATGAACTCCTCATCCAGGCTACTATTGACAATCTGATTTTCCTGGTTTATATGTAGATTAAAATCACCCATAATTATTGCCATCCCTTTATCATAAGCACCCAATATTTTTTCTTGTATACATAGTCCTACATTGTGGTTACTGTTAGGGGGCCTGTAGACCACTTCCGCTTATAACTTCTTTCCCTTACTATTCCTCATCTCAACGCAAACCGACTCTACATCCTGATTTCCTGAACCAAGGTCATCTCTAACTATTGCACCAATGCCATCCTTGATTAACAGTGCCAACCCCGCACCTTTTCCTAGCTTCCTATTCTTCTTGAATGTCATATACCCATCAATATTCAAAATCTCATTCTTCTCATCCTGCAGCCATGTCTCCAGAATGGCTATCAAATCATACTTATTTGCTTCAATGTGCGCTATCAGTTCCGTCTACTTTGTTACGAATGCTACAGTTAAGTTTCTGGGCAATAGTAACCCCCAGGGTGTTGATGGTGGGGGATTCAGTGATGGTAATGCTGTTGAATGTCAAGGGGAGTTGGTTAGATTCACTCTTGTTGGAGATGCTCAATGCCTGGCTCTTGTGTGGCATGAATGTTACTTGCCACTTATCAGCCCAAGCCTGTATGTTAGCTAGGTATTGCTGCAAATGAGCACGGACTGCTTCAGATCTGAGGAGTTGTGAATGGTACTGAACACTGTGCAGTCATCAGTGAACAGCCCCACTTCCAACCTTATGTTGAAGGGAAGGTCATTGATGAAGCAGCTGAAGATGGTTGGTCCTTGTCACTACCCTGAGAAACTCCTGCAACAATGTCCAGGGGCTGAGATGATTGGCCTCCAACAACCACAACCATCTTCCTTCGTGCTAGGTTATGACTCCAACCAGTGGAGATTTATCCCCCGAGTCCCATTGACTTCAATTTTGCTAGGGCTCCTTGTTACCACATTCGGTCAAATGCTGCCTTGATATCCAGGGCAGTCACTCTCACCTCACCTCTAGAATTCAGCACTTTTGTCCTTGTTTGGACCAAGGCTGTAATGAGGTCAGGTGCCAAGTGGTTCCTGGCAGAACCCAAATTGAGCATCAGTGAGCACATTGTTGCTGAGTAAGTGCTATTTGATAGCACTGTTGATGACCCCTTCCATCACTTTGCTGATGATTGTGAGTAGACTGATTGGGCAGTAGGATTGGATTTTTTCTTCTTTTTGTGGACAGGACATACCTGTGCAATTTTCCACATTTTTGGGTAGATGCTAGTGTTATAGTTGTACTAGAACAGCTTGACTAAAGGCATGGTTAGTTCTGGAGCACAAATCTTCAGTACTGCCGCCGGAATGTTGTCAGGGCCCATAGCCTTTGCTGTATCCAGTGCCTTCTGTGCCAATCACGTGGAATGAATTGAATTGGCTGAAGACTAGCATTTGTGATGGTGGAGATCTCAGGAGGATGCTGAGATGGATCATCCACTCGTCATTTCTGGCTGAAAGCGGTTACAAATGCTTCAGCCTTGTCTTTTGCACTGATGTGCTGGGCTCGGCCATCATTGAGGATGAGGATATTGCTGGAGCCTCCTCCTCCTGTTAGTTGTTTAATTGTCCACCACCATTTATGACTGATGTGGCATGACTACAGAGCTTTGATCACATCCATGATTTGGTCATAGGATTGCTTAGCTCTGTCAATAGCATGCTGCTTCCACTGTTTAGCATTCATGTAGTCCCATGTTGTAGCTTCACCAGGCGGCATCTCACTTTTAGGTATGCCTGGTGCTGCTCCTGGCATGTTCCCCTGCACCCCTTATTGAACCAAGATTAGTCCTCATAGTTGAATAGCTGCTAATGTGTGTGAGCTGTGAGTCGTGGGTGCAAGGCTTACAACAGTGCTAGGTATCTGAGGATGCCATAAAGAAGCAGGAAGAACAAGCACATGGCTTTATGAGGACTGTAGCCTTCCCTATGCTGCTGGGTGCCATTGAATGCACACATGTTCCTTTGTGGGCACATCATGTCGGTTCTGAGATGTACCACTCCCTTAATGTCCAGCTTGTGTGCGATCATATTCAGTGTATCATTCAGGTCAATACTTGGTGTCCTGTCATGGTGCTTTTATTCTATAGCAGTTCGCTACACCATCTGCATTTGAGCCACCACAACGAAGCAGGGGGTCACTACTGGGTGACAGGAGCTATCTGCTGGCCACTTGGGAAGCATGCATATAATAAGAGCTATGATGCCTCATGAAATGTGATCGAGTTGACCATGGGGTGCTTAAGCATTGCTTCCGCTGCCTGGATTGCTCTGGAGGAGACCTGCAGTATTCAGCAAAGCATGTGTCAAAATTCATGGAGGTCTGTTGCATGTTGGCATTATGAGGGCACAGCCTTGCCACGGCAAACAGCTGAAGAGGAGGAGGAGCAGGAAGAGGATGAAGGAGGAGGAGGAAGGAAGAAAAGGAGGAGGAGAAAGAGGAGGAATGGAGAAGGCAACCAGCTTATTCCTTTTCTGGCTGGGATGTCTGTGATTGACTCATCCAACTGCAGTACCAGTGAACACAATCCCAATTCCACATTCAAAAACAGTAACACACCTTTCCTTCTTTTTGAATTTTTTTAAATTTATTCATGGGATGTGGGTGTCACTGGCCAGGCTAGCATTTATTGCCGATCCCTAATTGCCCTTGAGAAGGTGGTGGTGAGCTGCCTTATTGAACCGCTGCAGTCCATGTGGGGTAAGTACACCCAATGTTCAGTGAGGAAGGGAGTTCCAGGATTTTGACCCAGTGACAGTGAAAAAAACGGCAATATAGTTTCAAGTCAGGATGGTGTGTGACTTGGATGGGAACTTGCAGGTGGTGGTGTTCCCATGCATTTGCTGCCCTTGTCTTTCTAATTGGTAGAGGTCACAGGTTTGGAAGGTGCCTTGGTGCGTTGCTGCAGTGCATCTTGTAGATGGTACACACTACTGCCACTGTGCGTCGGTGCTGGAGGGAGTGAATGTTTGTGGATGGGGTGCCAATCAAGCGGGCTGCTTTGTCCTGGATGGTGTCAAGCTTCTTGAGTGTTGTTGGAGCTGCACCTATCCAGGCAAGTGGAGAGTATTCCATCATACTCCTGACTTGTGCCTTGTAGATGGTGAACAGGCTTTGGCGAGTCAGGAGGTCAGTTACTCGCTGCAGGATTCCTAGCCTCTGACCTGCTCTTGTAGCTATGGTATTTATATGGCCACTCCAGTTCAGTTTCTGGTCAATGATAGCCCCTAGGAAGTTGATAGTGAGGGATTCAGCGATGGTAGTGCCATTGAATATCAAGGGGAGATGGTTAGAGTCTCTCTTGTTGGAGATGGTCATTGCCTGGCACTTGTGTGGCACGAATGTTACTTGCCACTTATCAGCCCAAGCCTGGATATTGAGGACTGGGACAGATCAGCCATGATCTTACTGAATGGCAGGGCAGGCTTGAGGGGCTGAATGGCCTACTCCTGCTCCTATTTCTTATGTTCTTATGTTCTTATGTAAGTCTTGCTGCATTTCTACATAGACTGCTTCAGTATCTGAGGAGTTGCGAATGGTGCTGAACATTGTGCAATCATCAGCGAACATCCCCACTTCTGACCTTATGATTGAAGGAAGGTCATTGATGAAGCAGCTGAAGATGGTTGGGCCTAGGACACCCTCAGTTACTGACCATCATTAATGTCCTTTTGGCCACAATGCCAAAATAAAAGCCACAACGAAACAACTATTGCAAACTAAATTTATGAATCTAACTCTCCAATATTCCATATAAAAGTCAACTAATCACCCTTGTGTATTCCCTTAGTGCCTGTCTTCTGTGTCTTTGCCTGTCCTAGTGGTCCTATGCTGTGTTACCCCAATGGCTGCAGCATGGTTGGCGGAAGGCTGCTGTCTTTCAGTGGGAGAGGCTGATGACCTTAACCAGTTCTGGCCTAGAAGGCCCAGCTTTAGACAGCACCACCTTGGCATGGACGGCAGGAATCTGGGTTGGCTGGCTGACAGGCAACCGCAAGGGCACTGGCGGAGTGGCAATGGTGGGAGGACGAATGCTGTTACCCTGAGGGAGGGTACTTCGCTGCCACTCCCCGGGCAGTGCCTCAGCAATCCTAGTAATGTTCCGGAGGACAGATTGCTGGATTGCTGTAACACCCTGCAAGCCCCTTTGAACACTGGTATCTGCAGCTATGATGGCATCAGTCTGAACTTGCGTGGTAGCAACCTGAGGTTGCATGACTTCAGTCTGTGCTTGCACTGCAGCATCCAAACTTTGGGTGGCTTCTGCTTCTGCTACAAAGGAAGCTGAGACAAATGCCATCAGTTCCTGCATCATAGTTGGATCCCCAAGTTCTCTCAGGGAACTGGCCATCACTTCTGAAGTGGATGGACCCAATCCTTCTGACAAGTTGGTGTCGGACACCTCCATGCTCCTTGATATTTCACATCGGCTTTCTGGCAGGTCTGTCAATGCACCAAGCATTTCAGTGTGCATAACCATCAGGACTCTTCTGTAGGCTGTTCCATTGAGGTTCTCATCTGAGTCCTCAGCAGCAGAACCCATGTGCAGCCTCATCCTTCAGCGAGCTGGCACCTGTACTACGCTTGTCCCCTTTCCTGGCTGGAGGTCACTCGTGCTGGTGTCTTGCCAAACTATCCTCTAAAGTACGGACAGTCTCAGTATCTGAGCTGGTGACTGCAAGTTTGAGAGCACGTGATGGTGTTTTGTCTTTGTTACTGTCTTCCAGCTCTTCCATCTCTTGCTCTTCCACCACTGCATGGCCAGGTTGGAAATCTGAAAGGAGAAAGGCACAAGGATAGGATTGAGGTGAGGGGAGAGGTGTAAATCAAGAGGTGCCTGCTTACACCATTTTCAGCTTGTAAATCATAACAGATTGTGGTATGAGGAGGAAGTGGGATGTGTGAAGCAGGATTAGGTAGGAACATATCGTCATCTTTAATAGTTTCAGCTCCACCAGTAGCCAGAGCCTCAGTCATGCTCCGTCACTGATGGAAAGCACAGTCTCCTCCCTGAGGACGTGCAGTTTTGCCTATTCCCTACTGGTTAGATGCTGCTGTCTCGGGTTATGCACCACCTTGTCCTGCAAGAGAGAGAGATGTGTTTCAGTGAATGGAGTGCAATATGTTTAAGTGATGTGTCTGTTACGGTTGAATAGCTAGCAGTGTGAGCAAGCTGTGAGATGTTGGTGTGAGACTTGCAGCAGTGCTAAGTGCGTGAGGGTGAGGTGAAGCTATAAATGTTAGGTAGAAGTTGTGATTGATAGAGAATGTTGGTAAGTGTAAAGGGCAGCAGGAGCGGTTGGAGGAATAGAGCACTGACTGAGGCTAGTGGTTTAGTTATAAGGATATGGCATTTGAAGATGAATTCACTGACCTTGACCACTTGTGTGAGGTCATTAAACTTCGTGCAGCACTGCATCCAGTCCTCAGGACCACACTGCTTCCACTGACCATGACGCTTATCTGCTCCCATTGCTCTCCAGTTTGTCTGGAGGGCCTCCTGGCCCAATGTGGATAGAGAACATCTCTCCTCTTGTCCACCTCCTGCATCAAGGCCTCCGGAGCTGCATTTAAGAACATTGGAACACACTCTTTGCTCTGTTAGTCAGTCTTCTTGCAAGTCAGATTTTTCCCTTGGTCATTTCTAGCACCTGCTCCAGCCAGAATGCACCTCTGCTTTAAAGAGTACAGGCTGGCTTTAAGTAGTGCAGGCTAACTTTAAGTGGTGCAGGCTCGCATGAACTTGAGCCTCCTGCTGAGGTGTTCAGTCACTCATAGGAACCTAAGAAATAGGAGCTGGAGTAGGCCATTTGGCCCTCAAGCCTGCTCTACCATTCAATAAGATCATGCCTGATCTACCTCAGTTACAGCATCAGGCACTATCCCCATGTGCCTGATTCCCTTAGTATTCAAAAATCTATCAACCTCTGTCTTAAATATATTCAATGACTGAGCATCCATAGCTCTCTAGGATAACAAATTCTAAAGGTTCATAATCCTTTGAGTGAAGAAATTTCTCCTCATCTCAGTCCAAATTAGCCAACCACTTATTCTGAGACTGTGACCGCCCTAGTTCTAGACGCCCCAGCCAGGAGAAACATCCTCCCAACATCTACCCTATCAAGCCCTTTAAGAATTTTATATATTTCAATGAGATCACCTCTTATTTTTCTAAATTCTGGAGAATATAGGCCTAGTAAGTCAATCCCCTCACCCTAGGGCTCAGTCTAGTGAACCTTTGTTGTACTTCCTCTAAGGCAAGTATATCTTTCCTTTGGTAAGAAGACCAAAGCTGTACACAGTACTCAAGATACCTGCACTCCTCTGATTCGGGGCTCTTGGGCATCCCTAATTTTAATTGCTCCACCATTGGTGGCTGCATCTTCAGTTGCTTAGGCCCTAAGCTCTGGAATATCCTCCCTACACCTCTCTGCCTCTCCACCTCACTTTCCTCCTTTAAGACACTCCTTAAAACTCTTTGACCATGCTTTTGGTCTTCTGACCTAATATCTCCTTTTGTGGCTTGGTGTCATACTTTGTTTTGTAATGCTCCTGTAAAGCACCTTGGGACACTTTATTATGTTAACGGCCCTATATAGATATAAGTTGTTTAAAAAAATTCTGCTTTTCTATTTTTGCTACCAAAGTGGATAACTTCACAGTTCTCCGCATTATATTCCATTAACCACATTCTTGCCCACTCACTAACCTTTCTATATCCTTTTGCAGCCTCTTTGCATCCTCCTCAGAGCTCTTTCCAACCTAACTTTGTATCACCGGCAAACTTGGATACATTACACTCAGTCCCTTCATTTAAATCATTGATATAGATTGTAAATAGCTAAAGCTCAAGGACTGATCCTTGTGGCACTCTTCCTTTAATCTAATACTATCTTTAACTTCTCTTGCTAGCTACACGTGGACCACTTTTCCTGTGGTTCTTTTTTCACTCAAGGAATGTATATTTGTTATGAATTATTAATTAATTCTTAATGTTTGCCATTGTTTATCTACCATCATATCTTTTAATCTAGATTCCCAATCTATTTTAGTCAACTTTCTCCTCATACCAAGGTAGTTTGCTTTGTTCCCATTTAAGACCCTGTTGTGTCCTTAGCTAAATCACTCTCAGACTCAATATAAAATTTCACCTTATTATGATCACTCTTCCCAAGGGGCTCTGTCAATACAAGGCTATTAATTAATCCATTGCACAAGACTAAATCCAAAATAGACTGACCCCTATTTAGTTTTTTTGATATACTGATCTGGAAAACTATTTTGAATTCATTCCATTAAACATGTTTTCCATACTATTGAAGATTAATGTCCCCCATAATTATTTGTTTATCCTTGTTACATTTACTGTTTTATACTCTTCCCTATATTATAACTCCTGATAGAAAGCCTTTAAACTACTTCCATTATTGTTTTCAGCCCTTTGTAGTTATTTAGCTCCTTCCAAACTGATTCTACGTCTTGGTTTTTTGAGCTACGATCCTTTCTCTGCACTTTGCATCATCCTCTATTATCAGGGCAACCCCTCCTTCTTTTGCATTTTGTCTAACAGTCAAGTATCCTGGAATATTTCATTTCCAACCTTGGTCACTCTCCAACCAAATCTCCACAATGACAATTAGATCAAATCCATTAATTTCTATCTGTGCTATTAATTAATCTATGTTATTGTGAATGCTTCACGAATTCAAATATAGTTGGGGGGAAATTCCTTCATGTGGTGACGCTTCTTGGTCAATTACACAGGCCCGGCAACACTGAGGGCCACTACCTCCACGGCCCACGCTGCATTCTTCAATGATGTCCCTGATGTCACCCTAGACACTAATGCCCCATTATCTTGGTTGAGCTTTCTGTCCCTTCCTGACCTACTCTGCCTATTTTTACCCAAATCGTTACTCTGCTCTGCAACCTTGACATTTTTCTTAGTATTTTTGAATTTTACCCTCTCTGAAACTGCCCACCCCCTTCATTATTTTAAGGACCTAATTACCGCCACAGTTATTCAGTTTAAGTGAAGCCCGTTTCAACTTTCAACAGCGCATTTAGCACTGGGCTGTATGCTGCTATCATTTAAATTAGCAGATAGCACAAAGTTTTCAATCTGCCTGCTTTAGAAGCAACATGCATGGGCTAATCAACATTGTGATCCCAATTAAATTTTGCCCCAGCGAATGTATCCAAGACTGCACTATTACGATTATCCCAAAGCAGGACTGCAACTTTATCAGGCATAAGGTCATTACTCTTGGAAAATAAAGCTTGAGCTGAGGAAACTCTGCAATAGTTGAATGTTGACTTGGAAATCCCAAGCACTAACAAAATAGTTTGTACTTATAAATAGTGGTCTTATACTTGAAAACGTGTGGTAAGGTTTCAGGAAGTGAAAAAGAATGCTCTGGTCTCTAGTCTTACCGAGTACCAAGTTCATTCCAGACCTTGATCAGAGAGGGACTTTTGGGTGATAACTTTATCAGCAGTGACAAGTAAAAAGCAAAAGATGGTTGATATGATAATCAATTCAGGTTTGGTGATGATAAGACAGAGGAAAGTAAAAAGTGCTTCAAGTTCTGCTTCGATGCAGGCTCACATTGAGTCAAATGTTCCAAGAATAGCAGGATGTCATAATCCATATCACAGACATACTTT
Source organism: Heterodontus francisci (assembly GCF_036365525.1). NCBI lineage: Eukaryota > Metazoa > Chordata > Chondrichthyes > Heterodontiformes > Heterodontidae > Heterodontus > Heterodontus francisci. The sequence goes on from NC_090380.1 coordinate 58,782,805, forward strand.
GCAGTAGACGGTTTCAAAGTTTTGTCTAGAGGGATCCAATGTGAATATTGGGACACATAAAGCAATGGTACGTCTATAACTGTCACAGTGTTTCAGTAGCTGGAGCTCTATAATATCTGTGTTCAATTTAGACAGCATTGAAAGCTCATTAAGTCCACGTTTTCTGTTTAAAATAGGATTGCTTTCCATAATGTGACTAGAGAGTCTCAGAGCCACTCAGGAGAGGTCACACTTGAAAACTATTTTTTTTCTCAGTTGGCCCTATCCTTGTAAGAGTACACTACGATTATATCCCAGGCGTGGAAAGGCAGTAGTCATGGTACTGAATTAGCAACCCAGATGTCATGAGTTCAAATGGCAAATTGTGGGCTGGCATCAGAAAAAAAACATGAGAACTGTTGCATTGTCATAAAATGCCAACCAGCTCACTTATGTGCTTCAAATAAGGGAACCCACCACCCTGACCTGGTCTGGCCTACATCTGTCTCCAGTTCATTAATGTCTTCTGAGGTGACTTAGCAAGCTTCGCAGTTGTATAAATAATTCTTTCAAAAAGAATGCCCAACATCACTTTCTTAGGGTAATTGGGGATGGGAAATAAATGTAGCCTTATAAAGAACAAAGAACAAAGAACAGTACAGCACAGGAACAGGCCATTCGGCTCTCCAAGCCTGCGCCAATCATGATGCCTGTCCAAACTAAAACCTTCTGCACTTCCGGGGTCCATATCCTTCTATTCCCATCCTATTCATGTATTTGTCGAGATGCCTCTTAAATGTCGCTATCGTACCTGCTTCCACCACCTCCCCCGGCAGCAAGTTCCAGGCACTCACCACCCTCTGTGTAAAAAACATGCCTTGCACGTCCCCTCTAAACATTGCCCCTCGCACCTTAAACCTATGTCCCCTAGTAACTGATTCTTCCACCCTGCGAAAAAGCTTCTGACTATCCACTCTGTCCATGCCGCTCATAACTTGGTAAACCTCTATCATGTTGCCCCTCCACCTCCGTCGTTCCAGTGAAAACAATCCGAGTTTATCCAACCTCTCCTCATAGCTAATGCCCTCCAGACCAGGCAACATCCTGTAAACCTCTTCTGTACCCTCTCCAAAGCCTCCACGTCCTTCTGGTAGTGTGGCGACCAGAATTGTACACAATATTCCAAGTGTGGCCTAACTAAGGTTCTGTACAGCTGCAGCATGACTTGCCAATTTTTATACTCTATGCCCCAACCGATGAAGGCAAGCATGCCGTATGCCTTCTTGACTACCTTATCCACCAGTGTTGCCACTTTCAGTGACCTGTGGACCTGTACGCCCAGATCTCTCTGCCTGTCAATACTCCTAAGGGTTCTGCCATTTACTGTATACTTCCCACCTGCATTAGACCTTCCAAAATGCATTACCTCACATTCTTCCGGATTAAACTCCATCTGCCATTTCTCCACCCAAATCTCCAACCGATCTATATCCTGCTGTATCCTCTGACAATCCTCATCACTATCCGCAACTCCACCAACCTTTGTGTCGTCCGCAAACTTACTAATCAGACCGGCTACATTTTCCTCCAAATCATTTATATATACTACAAACAGCAAAGGTCCCAGCACTGATTCCTGCGGAACGCCAATAGTCACAGCCCTCCATTCAGAAAAGCACCCTTCCACTGCTACCCTCTGTCTTCTATGACTGAGCCAGTTCTGTATCCATCTTGCCAGCTCACCTCTGATCCTGTGTGACTTCACCTTTTGTACCAGTCTGCCATGAGGGACCTTGTCAAAGGCTTTACTGAAGTCCATATAGATAACATCCACTGCCCTTCCTTCATCAATCATCTTCGTCACTTCCTCAAAAAACTCAATCAAATTAGTGAGACATGACCTCCCCTTCACAAAACCATGCTGCCTCTCGCTAATAAGTTTGTTTGTTTCCAAATGGGAGTAAATCCTGTCCCGAAGAATCCTCTCTAATAATTTCCCTACCACTGACGTAAGGCTCACCGGCCTATAATTTCCTCATTTTGTCATTTGGGTCCTTTGCACAATATAAGACAGAAGGAATTTTATTATTTCAATGTTGAGTTAGGGGTGAGAGGCAAACACAGAATAATGCAGGTAAATGATAAGTTCTCACAATTCTTATGAAAAAGGGAAAGAACAGAAAAGGGAAGGCTCCTGGTCGGGCAATGACCATCTTAGTCACTTCCTCAAAAAACTTGATTAAGTTAGTGAGACATGACCTCCCCTTCACAAAACCATGCTGCCTCTCGCTAATAAGTCCATTTGTTTCCAAATGAGAGTTAATGCTGTCCCAAAGAATCCTCTCCAATAATTTCCCTGACGTAAGGCTTACCGGCCTGTAATTTCCTGGATTATCCTTGCTACCCTTCTTAAACAAAGGAATAACATTGGCTATTCTCCAGTCCTCTGGGACCTCACCTGTAGCCAATGAGGATGCAAAGATTTCTGTTAAGGCCCCAGCAATTTTCTCCCTTGCCTCCCTCAGTATTCTGGGGTAGATCCCATCAGGCCCTGGGGACTTATTTACCTTAATGTTTTTCAAGATGCCCAACACCTCCTCCTTTTTGATAATGAGATGACTGAGACTATCTACACTCCCTTCCCTGGACTCATCATCTACCAAGTCCTTCTCTTTGGTAAATACTGATGCAAAGTACTCATTTAGTACCTTGCCCATTTCCCCTGGCTCCACACATGGATTCCCTCCTCTGTCCTTGAGTGGGCCAACCCTTTCCCTGGTTACCCTCTTGCTCTTTATATACGTATAAAAAGCCTTGGGATTCTCCTTAATCCTGTTTACCAATGACTTTTCATGACCCCTTTTAACCCTCCTGACTCCTTGCTTAAGTTCCTTCCTACTTTCTTTATACTCCTCAAGGGCTTCATCTGTTCCCAGCCTTCTAGCCCTTACGAATGCTTCCATTTTCTTTTTGACTCGGCTCACAATATCCCTCGTTATCCAAGGTTCCCAAAACTTGCCAAATTTATCCTACATCCTCACAAGAACATGCCGGTCCTGGATTATAATCAACTGACATTTGAAAGACTCCCACATGTCAGATGTTGACTTACCCTCAAACAGCCGCCCCCAATCTAAATTCTTCAGTTCCTGCCTAATATTGTTATAATTAGCCTTCCCCCAATTTAGCACCTTCACCCGAGGACTACTCTTATCCTTATCCACAAGTACCTTAAAACTTGTGGAATTATGGTCACTGTTCCCGAAATGCTCCCCTACTGAAACTTCGACCACCTGGCCGGGCTCATTCCCCAATACCAGGTCTAGTACGGCCCCATCCCTAGTTGGACTATCTACATATTGTTTCAAGAAGCCCTCCTGGATGCTCCTTACAAATTATGCCCCATCCAAGCCCCTAGTACTAAGTGAGTCCCAGTCAATATAGAGGAAGTTAAAATCACCCACCACAACAACCCTGTTGCTTTTACATCTTTCCAAAATCTGTCTACATATCTGCTCCTCTACCTCCCGCTGGCTGTTGGGAGGCCTGTAGTAAACCCCAACATTGTGACTGCACCCTTCCTATTCCTGAGCTCTACCCATATTGCCTCGCTGCATGAGCCCTCCGAGGTGTCCTCCCGCAGTACAGCTGTGATATTCTCCTTAACCAGTAATGCAACTCCCCCACCCCTTTTACACCCCCCTCTATCCCACCTGAAGCATCTAAATCCCGGAACGTTTAGCTGCCAATCCTGTCCTTCCCTCAACCAAGTCTCTGTAATCGCAACAACATCATAATTCCAAGTACTAATCCAAACTCTAAGTTCATCTGCCTTACCTGTTATACTTCCCGCATTGAAACAAATGCACTTCAGACCACTGTGCTCAGCAACATTTCCCTGCCTGCTCTTTGTCTCAGTCTTACTGGCCTTATTCACTAGTTCCCCCTCAGTTATTTCACCTGCTGACCTACTGCTCTGGTTCCCACCCCCCTGCCACACTAGTTTAAACCCTCCCAAGTCACGCTAGCAAACCTCGCAGCCAGAATATTTGTGCCCCTCCAGTTTAGATGCAACCTGTCTTTCTTGTACAGGTCCCACCTGTCCCTGAAGAGATCCCAATGGTCCAGATATCTGAAGCCCTCCCTTCTACACCAGCTGTTCAGCCACGTGTTTAGCTGCACTATCTTCCTATTTCTAGCCTCACTGGCACGTGGCACAGGGAGTAATCCCGAGATTACAACCCTCGAGGTCCTGTTTTTTAACCTCCTACCTAACTCCCTGAACTCCCCCTGCAGGACCTCGTCACACTTCCTGCCTATGTCGTTAGTACCAATGTGTACCACAACCTCGAGCTGTTCACCCTCCCCCTTCAGAATGCCCCCTGCCCGTTCAGAGACATCCTTGACCTTGGCAAGGGAGGCAACATACCATCCTGGAGTCTCTTTCCTGTCCACAGAATCCGAAGATTTCAGGATTAAAAATAAATCCTTGGCTTTCGGTAACCATTTTTTGATAGGAATCTCTCTACACCTCCATCCCCCTCCAGGACAGTTTGAGGGCTCTCCGCTTCTTCCTTGAACAGAGGCACAACCAGTCCCCATCCACCACCACCCTCCTCCGCCTGGCTGAACTTGTTCTCACATTGAACAACTTCTCCTTCAACTCCACTCACTTCCTTCAAGTAAAAGGTGTTGCTATGGATACCCACATGGGTCCTAGTTATGCCTGTCTTTTTGTGGGATATGTCGAACATTCCTTGTTCCAGTCCTACTCAGGCCCCCTCCCCCAACTCTTTTTCCGCTACATTGATAACTGTATCGGTGCCATTTCCTGCTCCTGCCCCGAACTGGAAAACTTTATCAACTTTGCTTCTAATTTCCACCCTTCTCTCACCTTTACATGGTCCATCTCTGACACTTCCCTTCCCTTCCTCGACTTCCCTGTCTCCATCTCTGGGGGACAGGCTGTCTACTAATATCCATTATAAGCCCACCGACTCCCACAGCTACCTCGACTACCCCTCTTCACACCCTGCCTCCTGTAAGGACTCCATTCCATTCTCCCAGTTTCTCCGTCTCCGACGCATCTGCTCTGATGATGCTATCTTCCATGACAGTGCTTCTGATATGTCTTCCTTTTTCCTCAACCGAGGATTCCCCCCCCACTGTGGTTGACAGGGCCCTCAACCGTGTCCGGCCCATTTCCCACATCTCTACCCTCACCCCCTCCCCTCCCTCGCAGAACCGCGACAGGGTTCCCCTTGTCCTCACTTTCCACCCCATCAGCCTCCATATCCAAAGGATCATCCTCCGCCATTTCCAGCGTGATGCCACTACCAAACGCATCCTCCCCTCCCTTCCCCTGTCAGCATTCCGAAGGGATCGTTCCCTCCGCGACACCCTGGTCCACTCCTCCATTACCCCCACCACCTCGTCCCTTCCCATGGCACCTTCCCCTGCAATCGCAGGAGGTGTAATACCTGCCCATTTACCTCCTCTCTCCTCACTATCCCAGGCCCCAAACACTTCTTTCAGGTGAAGCGGTGATTTACTTGTACTTCTTTCAATGTACTATACTGTATTCGCTGCTGACAATGTGGTCTCCTCTACACTGGGGAGACCAAACGCAGACTGGATGACCGCTTTGTGGAACACCTCCGCTCAGTCCGCAAGCAGGATCCTGAGCTTCCGGTTGCTTGCCATTTCAACACTCCTCCCTGCTCTCATGCTCACATCTCTGTCCTGGGATTGCTGCAGTGTTCCAGTGAACATCAATGCAAGCTCGAGGAACAGCATCTCATTTACCGATCGGCACACGACAGCCTGCCGGACTGAATATTAAGTTCAATAATTTCAGAGCATGACAGCCCCCCATTTTACTTTTATTTTTAGTTATTTTTTCTTTTTTATATATGTATTTATTTATTTTTGTTTGTTTTTTGTGTTTATTTTATTTTATTTCATCTTAGTTTGTTCAGTTTGCTTACCCACTGTTTTTTTCATGTTTGTACTTGTGGCTGTTCATTTTTCAGTCCGTTCAAGGCGGCACAGTGGCGCAGTGGTTAGCACCGCAGCCTCACAGCTCCAGCGTTGATGTTCACTGGAACACTGCAGCAATCCCAGGACAGAGATGTGAGCATGAGAGCAGGGGGGAGTGTTGCAGATGACAGTTTGAAAGCCTATAGTTTACAGCTAGCTATGAAAAGTGCATACAGAGTGCACAAAGTGCATAATGGATTCTAGAATTATGCTGCTTAGGCACAACTGTCACATTCCTGTTGGACTAAGTATAAGATAGACTTTCCAAAATCACTCAAAAATAAGTCTTACGGTCAGGTGGTGAGGGGTGTGGGTGATTCCCACTATTTAAATCCCAACTAACTGAAGCAAGTATTTTTGTTGTTATGGTTTTACGCCTTTTGTTTTATTTGTCAAATAAACAGGCAGTGACAGGTTTTCTTGTCAGTTTAAAACTGAAGATTAACTGTTTATTGAGAAATATTCATTCCTGAAATGGTCGCAACTACCCCCACACACACAATCATTCGCGCACACACACACAAGAAGAGATTGATAGAGAGGAAAAGGGTTAAGTGGTTTGAAGTGAGGTAGGTTTTCAGGGTTCACAGTAAACCTGTTGAATCTTCTTGGAAGCCAATCTCCCTTTTAAAGTTGCAGGCCTGGGTTGTTTGTAGATTTCTCAGGTAGTTGAGACTTCAATCTAGAGACAGGGAATCACTTTCATGTTAAAGTGTAAAATATACAGCAGGGCACCTGCTTTGGCTTTTGCTGGATTTCTCACAGCTCTTAGCTGGACAGGCTTTTGTGATGCTTGATCTTATCTTTATCTCTCTCTCTCTCACCAGACAGCGACTTTTTCAGGTCAAAAATCTCTCACATCTTGCCTCTGTGGGGAGACACAGTTCCCCCTTCCTGTGGTGACTGACAATGGCCCAGGATGTGGCTACCACACACCTCCTTTATTTCAAAAAACCGATTCAATTCGAAAATGTCTCTTGATAGGTTCAGGATGGGTGTAGTTGACATTCTTAGCTTGGAATGTATTCTTTTGTCTTTACCAGATAGCAAGACAGTTTGAATATACAGTTTGACCTTTGTTGGCCATTTTGCAGCACATTGCCCACTTTTTTAAAGGAAAAGTCAATGTTTATAACTCTTCAGTTTGGGTTCTTGTATTTTCAATCGCTCCACTTCACGTGAGCATAACATAAGTAATAATTTTACAAAGTTTGGACAGAATTATGATTATGTTGGTAAGAATAATCAGCGTTATGCGGTAATTCAATTACTTTCATATGTACATTTGGTTTTATAATAACAGCCCTACACTTGAAAGTAGTTTACTTCATGTGAAGTGCTTTGCAATGTTTCTGACAGATAAACTGCTATGTAAGTGTGAGCTTTTTTAAAATTTAGATTATTTGAAAACAAATCTCTTGAAACAATTATCTCTCAGAAACTGTAATTATAATAGAACTTGAAGGAAATGATTATTCTGGTATTAAATAGTTAACTGACCTTCTGAATACTTGCAATGCGTTGCGTGTGTCATTGTTACAGGTAAAAATCAGAAGTGTGAAGAAACTGAATACATAAACAAATAGTATGCTGGTGGCCTGTTGCATGGTGACAATGAAAGAAATGTTTCTTTTTTTAATTCATTCATGGAATGTGGGTGTCATGTAAGAAATGGGACCCCTTTAAGAAATAATACTTCGCAGAGTAATATAAGATTCTTACAGAAACCGTAGGCATAGTATGAAACAGACCCACAGAGAAGCTGTTTTCCTCCCTCTCTCAAATGGGACAGAGAAGCAGTTCCTAACATCAGGGTCATCACTGGTGTAAACAAGATAAAGGGAGTGGAGTAAGACATTCCCAAAGGGGTCATATAGAAACCACTAGACACCATAGAAATTCATAAACTGATACAAGGGAGTCTTCTAGCACCTTGTGTACCCTCTTATCTGTACAAGTGTTTAGTGAAAACTAACATTTGGCCTCTAGTGTGAAGTAAACTGAAAGATGACCTCGAGCTGATGTGATGGACAAGGGGGAGCTGATGACCCCCGACACCTCGGGTACCTGTCCTATATTCATTGATTAGAAAAGTTGGATTGACAAGTGGCAGATGGTAGAGAGCTTCTAGACTCCTTGGCTAACTGGAGGAACCAAAAGGACAGAGGGAGGTGGAGAGAGGGACACAAAGAGATAGGGAGAGAAAGTGAGAGAGAGAGAGAGAGAGAGAGAAGACTGCCCTTCCAGCTGCAGAGTTCGGCTGCAAAACAATCTGTCATGGGTCATATCCTTCTGTCTATTTAGCTTATGCACCATCACATTTAAACTGCTACTTCTGAATATTCATTATATTTAAACTGCTGCTTCTTAATAAACTACTTTAAAATTACTTATGAGTCTTTGACCCCCTTCTTTGGGTATCTGTGACTCCTGAACCTAAATCTTACAGATGCTGGTAATGCCCATCCCTAATTGTCCTTGAGAAGGTGGTGGTGAGCTGTTAGGTAGGAATTTCCAAGATTTGACTCAGCGATGATAAAGGAATGGTAATATATTTCCAAGTCAGGATGGTGTGTGATTTGAAGGAGAACTTGCAGATGGTGTTGTTCCCATGTAGCAGCTGTTGCCGTTGTGCTTCCAGGTGTAGAGGTCATGGGTTTGGAAAGTGCTGTCGAAGACGCCTTGCAGTACATCTTGTAGATGGTACTCACTGCAACTACGGTGCATCAGAGGTGGAAGGAATGACTATTTAAGGTGGTGGATGGGATGCCAATCAAGTTGGGCTGCTTTGTCCTGGATGGTGTTGAGCTTCTTGAGTGTTGTTGGAATGGGGACATTCTATTAAACTCCTGACTTGAGCCTTGTAGGTGGTGGAAAGGCTTTGGGGAGTCAGGGGGTGAGTTACTCACTGCAGAATACCCAGTAACTACTCTTGTAGCCAGTCTTTATGTGGCTTGTCCAGTTAAGTTTTTGGTCAATGGTGTGATGGAATGCCATTGAATGTCAAAGGGAAATGGTTAGACTCTGCCTTGTTAGAGATGGTCATTTTCTGACACAGCATAGTGTCATCGGACTGAATTTAATGTGGGCGGCGGTAGCCCCGATGGCGGGCCGGAAAACCAGGGGCAACCCCACCTCAGCTGTTTCTGGGAGCCCCAAACTGATTTTGTGCCCATCAGGCAATTAACTGCCTGACGTTGGGGCTCCCGTCCTTTTAAGGGTGGACATTCACCTTCAAGATCCCGGCCAATTTGACAGCAGCAGGTCTTCAGTCCCAGCAGTACCACTGGGAATAGCCATATAGCCCTCTCAACTCCCAGCCCATCTCCAATATGCCTCTTTTCTAGTTGGGCTGAGAACATACTAGTCAAGGGAGTTTTCCTGAACACAATTTCAGAAATTCTTCCTCCTTCTTACCCTTTACTCTAACATTATCCCAATCAATTTGAGGCAGCACAGTGGCGCAGTGGTTAGCACCACAGCCTCACAGCTCCAGCAACCCAGGTTCGATTCTGGGTACTGCCTGTGCGGAGTTTGCAAGTTCTCCCTGTGACCGTGTGGGTATTCCAGTTTCCTCCCATAGCCAAAGACTTGCAGGTTGATAGGTAAATTGGCTCATTGTAAATTTCCCCGAGTGTAGGTAGGTGGTGGGGATGTGGTAGGGAATATGGGATTATGTAGGATTAGTATAAATGGGTGGTTGTTGGTCAACACAGACTTGGTGGGCCAAAGGGCCTGTTTCAGTGCTGTATGACACTATGATATTTGGGTAATTGAAGTCCCCCAATATCACCTCTCTAGAATTGTTGCACGTCTCTGTGATTTCCCTGCAGATTGGCTCCGCTTTCTCTCACTATTTGGAGGCCTATAGAATACTCCCAGTACTGCTTGATCATATCCTTTTGGCTCTCAACTCTAACTAAATGGATTCTGTATTTGTCCCCTCAAGGACATCTTCCCTTTCCAACACTACAATGTCTTCCCCAATCAGTAGTGCAGCCCACCTCCCTTTTATCATTCCCTATCTTTTCTGAATCTTGTATCCTTTAATATTGAATGCCCACAATTTTTAAGCCATGTTTCCGTTATTGCCATTACATCTTATTCCTACACGGCTTTGGTGCTTGTAGCTCACCAACTTTATTCACTACACTTTGCGCATTTACATACATGCATTGTAAATTTGTTTTTGTATTCCTCATAGTCATTCTTAGTCTGCACCTAAAATTTCATCGCGAATACTATCCAATGTTCTCACTCATTTATGCACCTTATTCCTCTATTCTGCTTCTATATGCTGGTGCCCACCCCCTGCCAATTTAGTTTAAACCCTCCTCAACCACACTAGTGCACCTCCCCATGAGGACATTGGTCCATCCCAATGAGGTGCAACCTATCCCTTTTGAATAGGTGCCTTTTGCCCCAAAACTGGTCCCAATGTCTCAAGAATCTGGAGCCCTCCTGCACAATGCCTCAAGCCACACATTGATCCTCCTTATCTTCCTTTTTCTACTCCAGCTAGTGTATAGCACTGGGAGTAATCCAGAGATTACTATCTTTGAGGTCTTACTCTTTAAATTCCTCCCTAGCTCCTGAAAATCTGACCATAGGACCTCAATAGCTGCCCTCTCTATGTCATTGGTAGTGATGTGCACCACAACGTCTGGCTCAGACCCTTCCCCCTGCAGAACATTCTGCAACTTCTCCATGATTTCCTTTACCCTGGCACCAGGGAATCAACACACCATGCGGGACTCATGATGACGGTTACAGAAATGCCTGTGTGTTCCCCTAATTATGGAATCTCCTATAATGACTGTAATTCTACTCTTTGCTGTTCCGTTCTGTGCAATCCCTAGCCTATTGGTGCCATGGTCGTGATGCACTCCTTCAGGGAAGAGAAATAGTAGTAGGAGATTCAATAGTTGGGGGAACTGACAGGCATTTCTGTGGCTGTAGACGTGACTCCAAGATGGTATGTTGCCTCCCTGGTGCCAGGGTCAAGGATGTCACAGAATGGCTACAGGACATGCTTAAGGGGGAGGGTGAACAGTCAGATATTGTGGTTCACATTGCTACCAACTACATAGGTAGAAAGAGGGATGAGGTCAAGAAAGCAGATTTTAGGGAGCTCGGTAAGACATTAAAAAGCAGTAACTCAGAGGTAGTAATCTCCGGATTGCTCCCAGTGCCACGTGCTCGTGAGCATATAATAAGTTAGAGCTGATGAATGCATGGCTGGAGAGATGGTGCAGGAGGGAGGGCTTTAGATTCCTGGGGCATTGGGACTGGTTCTGGAGGAGGTGGGACCTGTACAAGCCAGACGGTTTGCACCTCAATAGGGCCTGGACCAATATCCTTGCTGAGAGGGTTGTTAGTGCTGTTGGGCAGGGTTTAAATTAGTTTGGCAGGGGGATGGGAACCTGAGGATAGACTCAGATGGGGTAAGATCAGAAATGAAAATGGAAGGCAGAAAATTATTGAGTGAGTCTAGAAGGCAGAGGACACAAAGGATAGAAAATTTAAAAAAAAGAGTTTGGCAGTGCTCAAGGGTATATATTTCAATGCAAAGAATATAGCAAATATAGCAGACAAGCTGAGGGCACAGATAGAAACATGGCAGTATAATATCATAGCTATTACAGAAACGTGGCTTAAAGAGGAACAGGAATGGCAGCTCAACGTTCCTGGTTACGGGGTTTTCAGACGAGATAGAGAAGGAGATTTAAAGAAACAATTACAGCTGTGAGCAGGGATGATATGTTGGAAGGATCATCAATTGAGGCTATATGGATTAAGCATGAGAACAAAAAAGGGGATGTCACACAACTGGGAGTGTACTATAGATCCCCGAACAGTCAGAGGGAGATAGGCAAATCTCTGAGAAGTGTAAAAACAATAGGGTAGTAATAGTAGGGGATTTTAACTACCACAATATTAACTGGGACAGTTTTAGTGTGAAAGGAATGGAGGGTACAGAATTCTTCAGATGCAGACAGGAGAATTTTTTTGACCAGTATGTAGCAAGTCCAACAAGAGAGGGCACAGTTCTGGACTTAATGTTAGGTAATGAAGCTGGGCAGGTGGAAGGAGTGGTAGTGGGAGAGCATTTTGGTGGTAGTGACCATAATTCAGTTAGTTTTAACATAATTATGGAAAAGGACAGAATTGGAACAGGAGTTAAAGTTCTAAATTAGGGTAAGGCTAATTTTATTTAAGCTGAGAAGTGATTTAGCAAAAGTGGACCAGAAACTGCGACTTGAAGGTAAATCAGTGTCGGAGCAGTGGGAGGCATTCAAAGGAGAGATTCAGAGGTTTCAGAGCAAACATGCTCCCACAAAGAGAAAGGGTGGGACGGCCAAATCTAGAGCCCCCTGAATATCAAGGAGCTTACAGGATATGATAAGGCAGAAAAGACACTACCTTATGTCAGATACCAGGAACTCAATACTGCAGAACACCGAGACGAGTAGAAAAAGCAGAGGGGTGAAATCAAAAAGGAAATTAGAAAAGCAAAGACAGGACATGAAAGAATATTGGCAAATAAAACCAAGGAGAATCCAAAGATGTTTTATCAACACATTAAGAGTAAGAGGATAACTTAGGAAAGAGTAGGGCCCATAAAAGAGCAAAAAGGGAACCTATGTGTGGAGGCGGAAAATGTGGGTATGGTTCTTAATGAATATTTTGCGTTTGTCTTCACAAAAGAGGGGGGTGATGCAGGCATTGTAGTTAAGGAGGAGGAGTGTGAAGTATTGGATGTGATTAAACATACGAAAAGAGGAAGTATTAAGGGGATTAGCATCCTTGAAAGTGGAAAAATCACCAGGGCCGGATGAAATATACCCCAGGTGGTTAAAAGAAGCCAGGGAGAAAATAGCAGAAGGTCTGACTATCATTTTACAATCCCCACTGGATATAGATGTGGTGCCGGAGGATTGGAGGACTGTTAACATTGTACCTTTGTTTAAAAAGGGAGCGAGGGACAGACCAAATAACCTCAGTCTACCCTCGGTAATGGACAAATTATTGGAATCAATTCTGAGAGACAGGATAAACTGTCACTTAGAAAAGCACAGGTTAATCTAGGATAGTCAACATGGATTTGTTAAGGGAAGGTAGTGTCTGACTAACTTGATTGAATTTTTTGAGGAAGTAACAAGGAGGATTAATGAGGGTAGTGCAGTTGATGTGGTCTGCATGAATTTAGCAAGGCTTTTGACAAGGTCCCACATGGCAGGCTGGTTAAAAAAATAAAAGCCAATGGGTTCCAACGGAATGTCGCAAGCTGGATACAAAATTGGCTCAGTGGCAGGAAATAAAGGGTAATTGTTGACGGGTGTTTTTGTGATTGAACGGCTGTTTCCAGTAGGGTTCCGCAGGGCTCAGTACTATGTCTGTGGTGCATATTAATGATTTGTATGTAAATGTAGGGGAAATTATCAGGAAGTTTACAGACGACAGAGAAATTGGTCACGTGGTTGATAGTGAGGAGGATAGCTGTGAGACAGCAGGACGATCTCAATAGACTGGTCAGGTGGGCAGAAAAGTGGGAAATGGAATTTAAACCAGAGAAGTGTGACGTGATGAATTTGAGGAGGTCAAACAATGCAAAGGAATACACTATAAATAGGAGGATACTGAGCGGTGTAGGAGAGTGAGGAACCTTGGAGTGCATGTCCACAGATCACTGAAGGTAGCAGGACAGGTCGATAAAGTGTTAAGGCATATGGAATCCTTTCCTTTATTAGCCAAGGTATAGAATATAAGAGCAGGGAGGTTATGCTGGAATTATATAAAACATTAGTTCGGCCGCTACTTGAGTACTGTGTGCAGTTTTGTTCACCTCATTACAGAAAGGATGTAATTGCACGAGAGAGGGTACAGAGGAGATTTACGAGGATGTTGCCAGGACTGGAAAATTGCAGCTATGAGGAAAGATTGGATAGGCTGGTGTTGCTCTCCTTGGAACAGAGGAGGCTGAGGGGAGATTTGACTGAGATGTACAAAATTGTGAGGAGCCTGGAAGCAGTGGATGGGAAGGGCCTCTTTACCTTAGCAAAGGGGCTAGTGACTAATGGGCATAGATTTAAAGTGATTGTTAGAAGGATTAGAGGGGAGATGAGGAGAAATATTTTCACACAGCAGGTGGTGGGGGTCTGGAACTCACTGCCCGGAAGGTAGTAGAGGCAGAAAACCTCATCTCATTTAAAGTGATGTACACCTAGATGTGCACCTGAGGTGCCGTAACCCACAAGGCTACGGACTAAATGCTGAAAAATGAGATTAGGCTGGTTGGATTTTTTTTTCGGCTGGCTGGTGCAGACAAGATGGGTCAAGTGGTCTCTTTCTGTGCTGTAAACTATCTATGATTCTATGTTTCTATGTTGTCGTCATTGTCAGCAGTCTCCAAGGCTGAGTACCAGTTTAAGAGTGGCACATGCCCCAAACACTCCTGCACCTCCAGACTCTTCCTACTCTTCTGGATGGCCACCCATCTGCTATCTTGAACTCCTCCTGCCTGTGGGTTGACCACCTCTTGGAACATGTGATCCAGGAAATTCTCAGCATCCCTGATGCTCTGCAGTGACTCCAGCTGTGCCTCAAGTTCAGAAATCCTGAATTTGAGCTCAAGCAGTTAGAAACACATCCTGCACATGTGGTTCCCCCCAAGACACATGAAGTGCCCTGAAGTTCCCACATGGTGCGTGAATTGCAAGCAACAGTGGCTGAACTTTCAATTAGCCTTGGGGTGAACGCGGGCACAGGTGCACATCAAAAATTGCATCCTGAGGAGGCATCACTGGCTCCCAATGCCTCCAGAACATGAAGCAATTTTCAAAGAGAGGGTGGGGGGGGCAGGGGGTGGGTTGCGGGGAGTGGGTAACAGGAAACCCACACACCTCCAATTAAGTGGTAGTTGAGCTCATTGCTGTGCTCATTAAATGGCTACTGAGGAGTAGTTTGAAATTTTCAATTACCAGGGATGAGGAGGAGGCAGTGTCTGTGGCATGTCAGTGCTTACCTATTGGGAGTACTGTGGGGAGCCATAAAGTGCTGTTGCTGATCAGTAAAAGTGAGTGAAAAGAAGGGTAATTCAAAAAGAACAGGTCATGTACCTTCCGTTTGGCTACTTGTAGGCACAGCGATGCTGCTTGCCCTCTGATCACCTGCCTGCTCCATTCTGTATGGCAACGGCAAGCCCTGTCATAGCTGCCATCTCCCTCTGAGCATTCCAATGTAGAGCCAGTTCCCACCTCCATGCAGCGTCCGGTGCCAATAATCAGGAGTCAAGCTCACCGCTGGCCCAATTAGTGGCTTTCCATTTCAAAATAGTGTCATGTTAGCGACGCAGATGCAGCACAGAGTCGGGACCTGGAAATAAGCCAAGCATCAGGTTCCCAACCCTTGAAAATCAAGCCCCAGGTCTCAGCAGCCCATCCATGATCTTAAAAAAATTCCATTCGCTGTTTTGGAATTTATTTAGTACCTTGTTTAAACTATTAATTTTAATTAATTACTGTAGACCTCTTCTGTGCTAATACACTGATTAATTCACTTACTGTTATGCTTACTCCAATTGAAATTTTATTAATTAGTTTAACAAGTTAAACTATAAATATAAGATAATATGTTATAGTTTTCCGGTCCCAGTGTAAATCACTGCCCTTTTTTTTAAAAAGCTAACATAAACCAATCAATCACCTACCTGCTGTCCTCCTGTTTTCTGTTCCCTCTTTCTCTCTTTTGTCCTCTGCCACTGCTGCTGGTGTCTCTGCTCAGGTCCATCTGTGTGGCACGAATGTAAGTTGCTACTTAGCAGCCCAAGCCTGGACGTTGTCTGGATTTTGCTTTATGTAGGTATGGACTACTTCACCACCTGAGGAATTGTGAATGGAACTGATCACTATGCAATCATCAGCGCACATTCCCACTTCTGTCTTTATGATGGAGGAATAGTCATTGATGAAGTAGCTGAAGATGGTTGGACCTAGAACACTGCCCTGAGGAACTCCTGTATTGCTCTCTCTCTTTTATCCTCTGCCACTGCTGTTGGTGTCTCGGTCCGTCTTTGTGGTGTGAATATTACTTACAATTTATCAGCCCAAGCGTGGATGTTCTCCAGGTTTTGCTGCATGTAGGCATGGACTACTTCACTACTGAAGGAATTGCGAATGGAACTGAACAGTATGGCATCATCAGCAAAAATGCCCACTTTTGGCTTTATGATACAAAGATGTTCATTGATGAAGCAGGTGAAGATGTTTGGGCCTAGAACACTGCCCCGAGGAACTCCTGCATCGATGTCCTGAGGCTGAAATGATTAGTATACATTAATCATAACCATCTTCCTTTCTGATGAAAGGTCACAGACTTGAAACATTGGTTAGTTTTAGTGAGGTCATGTGACTGGTGTTTCGAAGGCAAGATGATTGTACATGAAAAGATTAGGTTGGTCATGAAGGCTAGAGATATAGAGTCATAGAGAGATACAGCACTGAAACAGGCCCTTTGGCCCACCGAGTCCACACCAAGCATTTATACTAATCCTACATTAATCCCATTTTTCCCTCTCACATCCCCACCTTCCCTCAATTCTCCTACCACCTACCTACACTAGGGGCAATTTTTACAACAGCCAATTTATCTATCAACCCACAAGTCTTTGGCATATGGGAGGAAACTGGAGCACCCGGAGGAAACCCACACGGTCACAGGGAGAACTTGCAAACTCCACACACGCAGTACCCAGAACCGAATGTGGGTCGCTGGAGCTGTGAGGCTGCGGTGCGAACCACAGCGCCACTGTGCCACCCTTATGTAGAGTAAAATCGTACCACCTTTGAAAATATTCTTCTATCAGGAACAAATGCAGTCCCAACCTTGATGGTCTGTGAGTCCTGCCCACCTGCATGCCGATCCAATCTCTCTGGAGGCGGCAAATTAAGAGTCCGCATCTGGGAGTCCCATCCAATCAGAGGACCTGCAGTTTTTGGAGGCTGGCAGCTCTACGGGGAGAAGTGGGCACTGCTGAGGCAGCAAGGAGAGTGCGAGGGTGCCTCAACATGGAGGTATGCATCAAATTTTTAAATGATGAGGGCGAAAGCCACTATGTCCCATGGAGTGGAGGGGAAACCCTTCTGGTGGAGTCATTTGGGCCACAGGTGTGGCCTTTCTCGCCTGCATCCCCGTCATTGGGGCATTGAGCCTCTAGCTCAATAGTCACCTGGTCTGCTGTCGGGAGGCTGCCTTCAGCACTCAGCAAGAAGCCACTCTGGCGCTGGGAAGATCCCGGCAGAGTCCTCCCCGACCCCTCATTAGCCTTCTAATTGGGGTTACGGTCAAATGAGGGGGGGGGGGTTGAAGGGCTTCCCTCTTTTCCCTCTCCTTGTTAGACCACAACAGGTTTAATTCTTTCTTAAAGTGGATGTACTGGCCAATTCAGTAGGTGTTTGAGTGTTTGATTACTTACTTGCTATGATCATAACAAGAATTAATTGAACAGGTTTTCTTGAGTTAACAAAGAAAGAGGTTAACTTTATTGTACCGAAACCGAACTAATAAAAATAATAAACATGCCAACTTACATTCTCACACACACTAGAGGTTTACACACACATAGAAAGGTTATAGAGTGGAGAAAGGTAGATTGGTTGAGTTAGAGTCCACAAAAAAAGTATACAGTCTGTGGAGTTTGGTGATTCAGCTGCTTCTAGCTGAATTCAGTGGTCCTGAGGCTTTTAGTTTGAAGAGGTAGATGACTGGTTCGGTGAGTCTCTTTGAGATGGCAATGCGGATGATTTCCTCCAACAGGGTTTCTGACTGCAGCCGGAATGTGCAAACGTGGTCAGTCAATAAGCAGGATTTGGAAGCTTTCAAGCTGGAATGGCGAGAGAGAAAGAGGGACCCCCACTTAGGGTCTGCACCTGTCAGAGTCCAGTTGCTTCTCCTCTGCTGCAGAGAAAACACCAGCTTAAAACCACAGATGGGGAGGGGCTTGACACATGACAGTCACTCAGTCATTCAAACATAGCATTTAGCAGTATTTCTTCTTCTTGCTAAAAGAAAGAGAACAAACAGTTTCCTTAAACTTTCTGCATCTTGGTTCTAGCTGGGGAATTAGCAGACATTTCGTGTCTCTCCTCACAGTCCTTTGCAATGTCAGATAGAGTTGCAAATTAGGTGATCATCTTAGACTGAAAGGATGACTTTGCTGGTGGCTTGTCTTTTAAAAATATCTTTTAAAAAAATACAAATTCAGATCTCCAGCCAGGGGACCAAAGAAAATTATCATTCAACAAAACACATTGGCATTTCAGTGGTACTTATTGCCTGCCAACCTGACATGGACCTATTTCTCTCCCAATCCAGCCTCCAAACCCATTTCATATGATCCTGCCTATAATGTGGGCTGTGTAGAGAGGGATATGGTGTCAGTCACTGGAGAACACCTGGCTGATGATCTAATACTGCATTTCTCTGGTAACTAGGACTCAGGTCCTCCACATATTTGTTGCCCTGCTCCTTCTGACGCCATAACAGCTGGACCTTCTTCCTCCAGTATATTCAGTTACAAATCTTTTTTGTTAAGTGAGCGTACGTCATGCACAACAATTTAGAACAATACTGCGGGAGTTGCTGTGTTATTAAAATGATGCTTGTCTTCCCTCTCAGATGGATATAGAAGATCCCATAGCACTATGTCAAAGAAGAGCAAGGGAATTATCGTTGGTGCCCTGGCCAATGTTTAGACCTCAATTCACACGACAACGCAGATTATCTGGTCATTATCACATTGCTGTTTGTGGGAGCTTGCTGTGTGCATATTGGCTGCTGTGTTTCTTACATTACAACAGGGAATATACTTCAAGTGCTTTGAGACATCTGGTGGCCATGAAAAGTACTATTTAAATGCATCTTTCTTTTCAGATCCAGGAACTCACCATAACACCTCCAAAACCACTCCAGAGCACTTTCAGACATTTGGCAATAGCAGATGTCCTTCAAAAATACCTTTCCTGCAAGGTGGATACCTGATTATTTAAATAACGCTAGTGCTGGGTCCCTCTTGCAGCTTAACGCTTGATCTTTGGTGAGTAACATGTGAATTGGTTGAATGGACCTGCGTGGTCTAAATTTGGAAAATGGGTGTCACATAAGCCATTAGGGTTGTAGTGCTGTCATGATAGGAACAGTTCTCAAGATAGTGTGCTCCACAGGCCGTGCCAGAAGCAGCTCCATGTGGGTGATTGGCTTCCATAACCCTGTTTGTAGTGGCGCTACAGATCCAAATTTTGCACACAGTATCCATCGATCCTGTTTTTTGCCTATATAATTTTATTATAACATTGAAGATGTTAAGGCACCGTACTAAACATATATAATTTAAAATGCAATGGCTCGTAATAAAATAAATAACTTTTATGTATACATCTGTAAATAATGTGTAATCTGTGATGTACTATGTTACAACATGGAAAGCATTGGAAAAGATCAGCCTATGATTAGAGAATAGTATATTACACATTGTCAAAAACAAAACCAGTTTGGTGCAACATAAATGTTCAATAAAGCGTACGCTTCATACATGACACTCTTAAATTCCCCATGTATGGGAAAAGTATTATTATCACTTTTTTTTATACTGTACTTAATTTTCATGTTCTTGAATTCTGAATTTAACATTAACACACCCAAAATGGACAATTAATATACTGTATAATGAGTACCGCAGGGCAGCTGATCTCTTTCTTATGGCAGGAGTTTCCTGCTGACCCCAACATCAGGACCAAATGGGGATCCCGAGCCCACAACTGCCAAGAGCTAGACTGGGTGCAGCTATTTTCCCGAATGGCCACCTCCACACTTGCCGTTCAATTAAGAACAGCGGGCGGGTTCCAAATGCTGCTGGCCCAATCACAGGGCTGAAAGCTCTAGAGCATCAGCAGCCCCATCTGGAGAGATATGTGCTGGTGAGGGAGGTCAGGGACCGTGAGGGTGCCTCAACATGGAAGTGCCCTCAGAGGCGTACATTTAAATTAAAAATTCTGATGGGTGAAGCTGGTAAGCCCCTCAAAGCAAAGGGGAAACCCCTCTGGCAGAAGCATTTGGGACATGGTCGGGCTTTTGCTGCCAGCAATTCCCTCTTTGGGGGATGGAGCTTCCTGCTCCGATGGTCTCCCTGGACTACCACAGGCAGCCTCTACATGTGGCAGGGGGTCCACTCCGCTGCTGGTAAAATGCCACTGGCTGCTAAATCACCCCTAATTGGGGCCTCAATTATTTAAATTGGTTGCCCACCTCCATAGTGCAGGCAGCCAGTTCGCAATCCAGCCCGCCCAGGGAAACTTTCCCAGCGGTGGGAATGTGTCATGATGCTGTTCCAACACAGTTCCCCACTATTTTCCTACGCCCACCCACTCCCCACCTTTATGCCTTCAAGACTGCCACCTGGGCCAGGAAAATTCTGCCCTATCTGGTAAAATTATTCACAGACATAGGACAAAAGCACTGACAAGCCAACAGCTAAACTAGTTTTTTTTTATTTTTAATACTGTCACCACTACTCTGTGCAAGAAATAAATCATTTACAGTTGATATAGATAGGGATAAAGGGAGTTGTGAGGTAGAAATGCTTTTGTAATACAGATTATTGGATTTACAGTGAGTAATAGCATTGGCTGATACAAAGCACTCAGACCTGATAAATTACAGTAATAAAACTGTGTTTCTCTTGTCTGGACGGTAATATTGTTTTGTCATGTATTAAAAAGCTGCCCAGAGAATTAGCATTTTTCTGCAGTCGTTTTTCCAAAGGATTTAAAGAAGTGTTGACAAGAAAAATAATATATCAATAAAAAGTGACTGTGAGAATGCTCATGCTTACGCAGTCTGTAAATGGTTTTAGCAAATTTTAATTAAAACAAATTTTAGGAAAAATTGAAAAAAATGTTCATGATAAATTATATAAAGTAAGAATCAACAATACTGCAGTTGTGGGTAACTCACACAGTTATCAACCACAATTCTTCATGTATATCCCTAGGTCCCTCTTCTTCTATGTAAATCTGCATTATACTATAGTATAGGTGATGCTGAGAGAGAGGGAGAGAGTTAGGAGAAAAGGCATTGCCTAAAGAAACATTCCAAATTAGATGTATCTTTTGCTATGGTTTGTAATTTGAATAAACACTATAAAAAGGTGTTCTAAATAAGGATTGAACCACCATGTTCTACTGAGTACTAAATCAATGACCTGGAATTTGCAGTTGTAATGACGGCAAAACTGTCAGTGTTCTCCGTCATGACAGTGTAAAACTGACAGTAACTTCTGGCGTCCGCACATGTGGAATTAAATGTGTAAATCTGGAAGTTGCTTCAGTGAACTTCAATTATTTACACACTATACTCTCTGTAAAAAACTGTACTCCGGGGAAAATGTCGTCACTGAGACCGCCCTCAATGCAGCCCAGTCTCTGCCAGTCATGGATGAGCTGGACGTACAGCCAACAAAATCGGAACTCAGTGATGCCATTGATTCTCTAGCCAGTGGAAAAGCCCCTGAGAAGGATTATTACCCCTGAAATAATCAAAACTGCCAAGCCTGCGATACTTTCAGCACTCAACGAACTGCTTTGCCAGTGCTGGGACGAGGGAGCAGTACCACAGGACATGCGTGATGCCAATATCATCACCCTTTATAAGAACAAGGGTGACCGCAGTGACTGCAACAACTACCGTGGAATCTCCCTGCTCAGCATAGTGGGGAAAGTCTTCGCTTGAGTTGCTTTAAACAGGCTCCAGAAGCTGGCTGAGCGCGTCTACCCTGAGGCACAGTGTGGCTTTCGAGCAGAGAGATCCACCATTGACATGCTGTTCTCCCTTCGCCAGCTACAGGAGAAATGCCATGAACAACAGATGCCCCTCTCCGTTGCTTTCATTGATCTC
The DNA here is from genome assembly GCF_036365525.1 of Heterodontus francisci. NCBI lineage: Eukaryota > Metazoa > Chordata > Chondrichthyes > Heterodontiformes > Heterodontidae > Heterodontus > Heterodontus francisci. The sequence continues at coordinate 58,804,771 of NC_090380.1, forward strand.
ACCAAAGCCTTTGACCTCGTCAGCAGACGTGGTCTCTTCAGACTACTAGAAAAGATCGGATGTCCACCAAAGCTACTAAGTATCATCACCTCATTCCATGACAATATGAAAGACACAATTCAGCATAGCAACGCCTCATCAGACCCCTTTACTAACCTGAGTGGCGTGAAACAGGGCTGTGTTCTCACACCTACACTGTTCGGGATCTTCTTCTCCTTGCTGCTCTCACATGCAGTCAAGTCTTCAGAAGAAGGAATTTTCCTCCACACAAGATCAGATGGCAGGTTGTTCAACCTTGCCCGTCGAAGAGCGAAGACCAAGGTACGGAAAGTCCTCATCAGGGATCTCCTCTTTGCTGCCGATGCTGCATTAACATCTCACCCTGAAGAGTGTCTGCAGAGACTCATCGACAGGATTGCAGCTGCCTGCACCGAATTTGGCCTAACCATCAACCTCACAGTGGTTAGCACCACAGCCTCACAGCTCCAGGGACCCGGGTTCGATTCTGGGTACTGCCTGTGTGGAGTTTGCAAGTTCTCCCTGTGTCTGCGTGGGTTTTCCCCGGGTGCTCCGGTTTCCTCCCACAGCCAAAGACTTGCAGGTGATAGGTAAATTGGCCATTGTAAATTGCCCCTAGTGTAGGTAGGTGATAGGGATTACTGTAGGGTTAGTATAAATGGGTGGTTGTTGGTCGGCACAGACTCGGTGGGCCGAAGGGCCTGTTTCAGTGCTGTATCTCTAAAAAAATAAAATAAATAAATAATCATGGGACAGGATGTCAGAAATGCTCCATCCATCAATATCGGTGACCACGCTCTGGAAGTGGTTCAAGAGTTCACCTACCTAGGCTCAACTATCACCAGTAACCTGTCTCTCGATGCAGAAATCAACAAGTGCATGGGAAAGGCTTCCACTGCTATGTCCAGACTGACCAAGAGAGTGTGGGAAAATGGCGCACTGACACGGAACACAAAATTCCTTGTGTATCAAGCCTGTGTCCTCAGTACCTTTCTCTACGGCAGCGAGGCCTGGACAACATATGTCAGCCAAGAGCGCCGTCTCAATTCATTCCATCTTCGCTGCCTCTGGAGAATCCTTGGCATCAGGTGGCAGGACCGTATCTCCAACACAGAAGTCCTCGAGGCGGCCAACATCCCCAGCATATACACCCTACTGAGCCAGCGGCGCTTGAGATGGCTTGGCCATTTGAGCCACATGGAAGATGGTAGGATCCCCAAGGACACATTGTACAGCGAGCTCGTCATTGGTATCAGACCCACCGGCCGTCCATGTCTCCGCTTTAAAGACGTCTGCAAACGCGACATGAAGTCCTGTGGCATTGATCACAAGTCGTGGGAGGCAGTTGCCAGCATTCGCCAGAGCTGGCGGGCAGCCATAAAGGCAGGGCTAAAGTGTGGCGAGTCGAAGAGACTTCGCAGTTGGCAGGAAAAAAGACAGAAACGCAAGGAGAGAGCCAACTGTGTAACAGCCCCGACAACCAATTTTACCTGCAGCACCTGTGGAAGCGTCTGTCACTCGAGAATTGGCCTTTATAGCCACTCCAGGCGCTGTTTCACAAACCACTGACCACCTCCAGGCGCTTACCCATTGTCTCTCGAGACAAGGAGGCCAAAGAAGAAGATACTCTCTGTAAAAAACAATGAAATTATTAAGCCTTGCTCAATCAGAAGCAACTGAGTTTTTCTTCTTTCTTTGGGCCTCCTTATCTCGAGAGACAATGGATACGCGCCTGGAGGTGGTCAGTGGTTTGTGAAGCAGCGCCTGGAGTGGCTATAAAGGCCAATTCTAGAGTGACAGGCTTTTCCACAGGTGCTGCAGAGAAATTTGTTTGTCGGGGCTGTTGCACAGTTGGCTCTCCCCTTGCGCCTCTGTCTTTTTCCCTGCCAACTACTAAGTCTCTTCGACTCGCCACATTTTAGCCCCGTCTTTATGGCTGCCCGCCAGCTCTGGCGAACGCTGGCAACTGACTCCCACGACTTGTGATCAATGTCACAGGATTTCATGTCGCGTTTGCAGACGTCTTTATAGCGGAGACATGGACGGCCGGTGGGTCTGATACCAGTGGCGAGCTCGCTGTACAATGTGTCTTTGGGGATCCTGCCATCTTCCATGCGGCTCACATGGCCGCTAACTCAGTAGTGTGTACAAGCTGGGGATGTTGGCCGCCTCGAGGACTTCTGTGTTGGAGATACGGTCCTGCCACCTGATGCCAAGTATTCTCCGGAGGCAGCGAAGATGGAATGAATTGAGACGTCGCTCTTGGCTGACATACGTTGTCCAGGCCTCGCTGCCATAGAGCAAGGTACTGAGGACACAGGCTTGATACACTCGGACTTTTGTGTTCCGTGTCAGTGCGCCATTTTCCCACACTCTCTTGGCCAGTCTGGACATAGTAGTGAAAGCCTTTCCCATGCGCTTGTTGATTTCTGCATCTAGAGACAGGTTACTGGTGATAGTTGAGCCTAGGTAGGTGAACTCTTGAACCACTTCCAGAGCGTAGTCGCCAATATTGATGGATGGAGCATTTCTGACATCCTGCCCCATGATGTTTGTTTTCTTGAGGCTGATGGTTCGGCCAAATTCATTGCAGGCAGCCGCAAACCTGTCGATGAGTCTCTGCAGGCACTCTTCAGTGTGAGATGTTAAAGCAGCATCGTCAGCAAAGAGGAGTTTTTAATGGCGTACTTAGTCATAAGTATAGCTGAACAAGTTCTCAGGCCCTGAATAGCTAATTTTACAAGTGTGGAGCCTCATTCCCAAAGAAGAACATTTAAAAATAGCAGACTTTTCATAAAATAAACATTTTTAAGCTTTGTTCTGAAATTTACATTTCTCCTTTAATTCCATGTGTATGTCCCTATCTTAGAATCATAGCAAGTTCAAGGCACAAAAAGAGGCCATTTGGCCCATCGTCTGTGCCAGCTGAAAAATGTTCCACCCATTCTAATCCCATCTTCCAGCATTTGGTCCGCAGCCCTGCAGAATATGGCACTTAAGGTACATATCCAGACTTCTTTTGAATGATATCAGGGTTTCTGCCTTAACTACCCTTTCAGGCAGTGAGTTTCAGAGACCCACCACCCTCTGGATGTGAAACCTTTTCCTCATCTCCCCTCTAATCTTCCTACCAATCACTTTAAACCTATGCCCCCTAGTAACCAACCTCTCTGCTAAGGTAAATAGGCTCTTCACCTCCACTCTATCCAGGACCCTTACAATTTTGTACATCTCAATCAGATCTCCCCTTAGCCTTCTCTGTTCCAAGGAGAACAACCCCAGCCTATCCAATCTTTCCTTATAGCTGCATTTTTCCAGTCCTGGCAACATCTTCGTAAATCTCTTATGTGTTCTCTCTAGTACAATTACATCCTTTCTCTAATGAGGTGACCAGAATTGCACACAGTACTCAAGCTGTAGCCTAACCAATGAGTTATACAGTTTCATCATAACCTCCCTGCTTTTATATGCTATACCTCTCCTAATAAAGGAAAGGATTCCATATGCCTTCTTAACCACCTTATCGACCTGTCCTGCTGCCTTCAAGGATCTGCAGACATTTATGCCAAGGTCCCTCACTTCCTCCACATCTCTCAGTATTTTCCCATTAATCGAGTATTCCTTTGCCTTGTTTGACCTCCCCAAATGCATCACCTCACACTTCTCTGAGTTGAATTCCATTTGCCACTTTTTCTGCCCATCTGACAGACCATCAATATCTTCCTGCAGCCTAGAGCTATCCTACCCACTATCTACCACATGGTCAATCTTTGTGTCATCTCCAAACTTCTTGATCACGCTCCTGACATTTATGTCCAAATCATTAATATATACCACAAAAAACAGGGGACCCAGTACTGAGCCCTGCAGAACGCCACTGGAAACAGCCCTTCAGTCGCAGAAACACCCGTCAACAATCACCCTTGTTTTCATATATAAAAACAAGAAATGCTGGAACCACTCAGCAGGTCTGGCAGCATCTGTGGAAAGAGAAGCAGAGTTAACGTTAAATATTTGGGGATAACTTTCTTTGAGGGTAGCGGCGAGTGCCGGCCTTTTGCTGCTGACCACAAAATTCAGGCTGACTATTTCATTACCACTTGGACAACAGAGCAGGGCAATAGGAATAGTTTTGGATTGTTCTAGTTAAAAGCCAAGCCAGACACAGTGGGCAAATGGTCTTCTTCTGTGTTGGAAAGTTCTATTTCTCCAGTTCAATATATCTTGCAGTGACTAACATGGGCATGTATGGTTCTTTATAACCTATGATGCACTATACTGCAGCTAATCATATGTGTCAAGATTTTCTTAACTTTCTAAACATATATCTATTTTATTTTCCAAGTATCCCCTCCAAAAATGATTCCACCTACATGTCCAAGAATGCATGTTATAGTAGAGATAGAGAGATGCAGATGGAAAGAATGTTGTTTAAATAGCACTATTCTGGGAATTAAGCAACATTTTAAAAAAAATTTTACTACTGAAAGGTTTAGTGCAATTCTCAAAGTTTAGCTAGTCGTCTTCAGGGGGCTTCACAGTCCATGACTCTCCAGCTCCTTATTAAATTCAGGTTGAGTGCTCGGCACAGTCGGACATAAAAAAATTCATTTCATTGAAACATAGAAGGCAGGTTATCAATCAGTCCCGCAGGAAGCCTGCCAGATCATGCTGGAATCAAACTTGACATGACACATAATTAGGCCTGTTTCAAGCAGTTTCACTCTGCATACAGCTGAGTAAGGCAACCTGACTCAAATAAATGTTGTTGTTTGTTTGCAAATAACAGATCTTAAGGTGCTGGCAAACAAACTACTCTTGTGACAGAGCCACACAACATTGAACCTGGCAACATCGAACATAGAGAGATAAAAGGAGATAGAGTCTGTTAAATTCTGAGTCAAAAATCATAAGGCTGAGGTTTACCAGCTCCTGTACAAGTGTACTCAGCCAGCTGACCTTCAATTTACGAACTTAACTCTGCCAGGCTACACCTGTCCTTCAAATTCCATTACCTTGGCAATGGAGACAATGTTATCAAAAACACAGCTAAAACTAGCTGTTTAATCACATTATTCTTTACTTAGACCGCATGTTAATAGTAAAAACATAAAAATGGTGCTATTTGTTCTGAGTCATAATGCAAAAAATAGCAATTTAGTGCTTGGCTAAAATATAATGGGCTGGATTTTCTGAGCCCACTGCCGATCTTGGCGGCGGGTGAAAAAGGTGGCTGCCCACCCATGCAGGCCACATGCCACAGAGCCACTGTGATCCCGTGCGCGGTTGCTCATTAGCATGCCCGGTTTGGACCTCCCCCATCCCCCCCCCAACCAATAGCATGCTAAAATAAAAGGTGGGGGAAGTTCAGGCTGTAATGCAGACTCAGCCTGCCATGTAGGTGCCATGCTCTGAGCTACAAATGAGGGTGAGTTCTTTCGTACATGCAGCCACTCATGTGGCATCAATCCTCCCTGCCCGACCTTCCTGTCTTTAACATGCTGGTGGTACTGCTGCCATATTTAAATGGCAGCCAGCCCTGCATACACCCTCATTCACAATTAAACATTTGTTGCTGGAGCAGACCAGCCAGCAGTGAAGTATGAAGAGCCCCAGCTGCCAAACAACTACCCCTGCAAGGCACTGGAGATGACAGAGGTGCGAGGTGGGGTGGCCCCATGGTTCAGCGATGCTTCCCTCCTCTCTCTCCTCCAGCCTGCATGGGCAAGGCGGGATGTCCTTTTCCCCAGTGATGGTAAGAAGGGGCCCCCCCGCCTAACCAAGCAAGCCTGGATGGAGATTGCAGAGGAGGTAAGCTGCCGTGGGGTCATCCGCCGAAACTGGATCCAGTGCCACAAGAGGATGATGATCTCATGCGCTCGGCAAAGCTAAGTCGCACTTGGCTCCATTTGACCTGGGTGTTCCCGCACAGAGTGGCACATGGGTTTCACTGCCATGCTAAAGACAGGGAGGCCGGGCAGGGAGGATTGATGCCACATGAATGCTTGCATGTGTGAAAGAACTCACCCTCATTTGCTGCTCAGAGCATGGCACCTACATGACAGGCTGAGTCCATATTACAGACTGAGCTTCTCCCATCTTTTGTTTTAGAGCCCCTGTTGTGACATGTGTCATGTTGTTGTTTGACAATGTTCAACATCTGCATCCTTGCTATTCCAGGAGAAGAGGGCCCACAATGCGAGAGAGTCCTCCAGGACCGGTGGACGGGTGCCAGATATCAGCCCACTATCACAGGCTGAGGAGGAGGCCCTCGAGCTAGGTGGCAGCCAGGGAGGACGTGTCATTTCAGACTTGGAGCTTGGGGTTCCAGGTGAACATACAGCTCTTTGACAAACACAATGATTACTCAAAACATTTCATTTTTGTACACAATGTTGTCATATTCGTGACATGTACACCATTAAGTCTAAAACTGTGCTCTTTACATTGTATCTTGCAGGGCGACACTCACAGACAGCATTGGAGGCCCTGGAGACTTCCAGCACCTCTAAGTGAGAGACAACCTCAGAGGATGCAGTGTCTCTTGACACTGCCACACCTTCCACCAGCACAGATACACTCACCTCGGTGCGAATCCATTCGGCTTTAGAGTCTGGGTCACAAGCTGGTGAGAGCACCACACATGTGCCCGAACAGCTGGCTGAGGCTGAGAAAGGCAATGCTTCTGACAGTCGGAGGACTGTGGGTGGCCAGGCCCATGCTGAGCCCCAGGCCGATGATGATCCTCTGCTGTCGACAGCACAGGGCATGCTGGAGTTGTAGGGAGAAGTAAGGCAACATCTGGCGGAGATGCCACAGGCCATGTGCAGCCTCGAGCAGACGATGGGGGAGTCCATCCAGACCATGACAGCTGCCATGTCCCAGGCATATGAGCCCATGGCTTCCTCCATGGAGAGGTTGGTGACCCTCATGGAGAGCCACATTCCACAGATACGCACAGAACTGCAAACACTCGCTGGACGCAGCAGTGACTAGGCAAGAGAGGAATCAGGAGCCTGGAGAGTATCTGTGCTACTGGTTCTTCTCAGGAGAGCAGTGAGGTTCCTACAAGCCTTCAGAGGGAGGAGGTAAGCCAGCGCTACATATCTGAGGTCCCCCCTCAGGGTGATTCCAATGTGGACACCAGCTCCTCAGTTCCTCCACCGGCGAGTCCAGCTCCAGCAGCCAAACGTCTGAGGACAGCCCTGCACTGGTACAGGAGGTTCTCAGGCAGGTTGGGCCCTCCAGGCCTCATGCGCCCAGAGGACGACCGCCCAAGTCATCCAAAGCAAAGGGGGTCCTGATCAGCAGCCTGCCCCCAGTCAAGCTGCTCGTGCAGAAGTAGCACCATGAAGGAGCACCTGCAAACATTTCAAAAAGGCACCATGACATATATGGGTTTTCATGGATGACACGCCTATGTATTAATTCCTTCTCATTAAATGTGGTTTTCTAACGTGTCTCCTTTTTACTGTGTGAATGACGCATACCAGCATGTGCCAATTATGTGTCCTCCCATTACATCATTAACCTGACAGAACTGCCAGTGTATGGAACAACAACATTGCCATGCCAGTATGCGTGATGTGGCACTGCACGGATGCAGTCACATGGGCAATGGTTCAGTCATCTGCTGCCAGGAATGGTGGAGACACAGATGTCACAGATACTGAATTCTGCCTACCAGATGAGGCACGGTGATGTGTGACATGGGAGCATATGGTGCACTTCAGGGATTGTGGAAGCACTCAGCAATAAGGCATTGTTGTGCATCCCTTGCTCACTGCTCACCATGTCTGCGCTGCATCGATGCTTTCCATCCTCCGATGCGTGCATGCTGCTGCAACTCCTTTGTGTCCTTATCATCTGAGGGTGTCTCCTGTTCCTGTCTTCATCATCCTGAAAGGCCTCCCCCCTCTGTATTGCAAAGTTGTGCAAAGCACAGCATACAGCGACGATATGCGCAACCCTTTCTGATGTGTACTGTATGGCCCCACATGATCTATCCAGGCAGCGGAAGCGCATCTTCAGCATGCCGATGTCCTGCTCAATGGTAGCTCATGTTGAGCTACGGCAGGTGTTGTATCTTTTTCTCTGCATCGCTGGTGGGGTTTCTCACTGGTGTCAGGAGCCATGTCTGCAAGGGGTAGCTCTTGTCCTCAAGAGTCCACCCCTGGATCTGAGCTGGTGCAGTGAAGAGTAGTGGCAGCAGAGAATGGCGCAGGATAAATGAATCATGGCAGCTGTCTGGAAAGCGGGCACACACTTGCATGAAGTGCTTCCTGTGGTCACATACCAGCTGCACATTGAGGGAGTAGAAGCCCTTTCTATTGAGGTATGCGGCTGGTTGATCAGCTGGAGCCTTGATGGCCACATGCATGCAGTCGATGACTCCTTGCACCTGTGGAAATCCCGCAATGGCCCCAAATCCGAGAGCCCTCTGGTGCTGACTCTTAGGGTCCGTCCTGAAGCGAACATAGTCACCAGCCCTCCTGTACAAGGCATGGGTGACCTCCCTGAAACAACTGTGCATTGCTGACTGTGAAACCCCATACAGGTCACCGGTGGGTTCCAGGAATGATACGGAGGTGTAGAAGGTAAGAGCTGTGGTCAATTCGAGGGCCACAGGCATAGGGTGTCCAACAAAGTCCATCGGCTGAAGGTCATCATTCAGCAGTGCATAGAGATGTGTCACCGGTTCTCTGGACATACGCAGTTGCCTTTGACACTGGTGCGCTGACATCTGCAGGTACGTCATGCAAGGTCTGTAGACCCGCTGTCTTCTCTGGCCTCGAATGCATCTAGTTGGCTGCTGCTTCTCATGTCCATGAGCTTCCACGTGGGCTGCACCTGCCTCTTAGTTCCGCCTCTGGTGGATATGGCTCCTAATGGCACGTGGATTAAGAAAGACAGGGTTGGCCAGCCCCATCTCAATGCTGGCAGTGAACTTGGTTCCTTCAGTAGGTCAATGGCACCTATCAGGGCAGAGAGTGATGTGAATTGGTGCTTCAGCTGCGTTCTGGCATCACCTATATGGTACGGCATGACATTGCCTGTCTTAGCTTTAAATAAGAGTGGGGCAGTATGACCACGGTCATATTATTGCCGTTGCCTGGATTGGACCACTGGCAACATGGCCTTAAACCTGCTACCATTTGTGGCCCCCACCCCACATAAAGGAGTCATAGACTGCTATTGCTCCCCTCTCCCCCAAACATCGTTGGCCGGATGCAGGGTCAGCCCCCTTTCCCCCCACCCAAAGTTAATGGGTGCAGAGTGGCCCCCCCTTTATGGAAGAAGGCTAGGGGATTCCTCCCTTCATGAATACAGTTGAGACCCCCTTCATTACAGCCACCCACCCAACTCCCTTCATGAATGCAGAGTTGAGACTCCTTTAATTGCAGCCACCCACCCATCTTCACCGGCTCTGAGGACTGACGCCTCAGTGCCGCCGGCTTTTCACGGACGTGAAAGTGAAGGCACGTGAGTGCCGCACGTCTGATTGAAGATCATGGTCTGCTGGCTGAATAGCAGCAGCATGCATATTAATGCATGATAAGTGGCAATTTAAATATTCAAATCCAGGTCGCCGAGCGACGAGTGGGTCCGCCATGGAGCCTTGCCGCCACCGTGGCGGACCTCTTCCAGAGCCACCTTCAGGCATCCCCCGCCACGGATCACGACATCACGTCCTTCTTAAAATCCAGCCCAATGACTTGAATAGGTGTATATTTAATAATGGGTAGTTAGGGTGCTTTGCAAGGATATTTGAAATCCAGAGTTATCAGTGTGCTTGCCAGTGACACAAACATAAAAATCTCAAAACAATTAAGGGGCACCATACGTCATCACTATTTATGCTGAGCATTCATTAGTTTTGCAATAATATATTTACAAGTTATTTTTCCTTGCATCTATTCTTTAAATAATGGCTGAGATATGTCAGGATGAGTTCACCAGGTAGGCACGTTGGGTATTTGTATTAAAAAATAATAGTGGAGCAAAATGACAAGAAATGTCAAGTGATCCCTAAGCTAGTGAGCAGACAATTTAACCACTCCTGACTGCTGTCAAGTAATCCCTGAAGAAAGAAAGCAAAAAATAAGGCAGAGGCGCAATTTAATTTCTCATCTGAAAGACAACACCTATGATAAATGCTGAAGTCCTGAAGCGATGCTTGAACCCACATCTTTCTGCCTTTGAGGTAAAAACTGAGCCAAGCTGAACCAGATCAATATCAGAAATATTGCTCATACTTAATTTGAGTCGGCTTTTAGATCTTCTTGAAACCGTGCATTTGATTCAAGAGCAGCTAATAGTAATAACAGGTCAGAACACATAAAAAGAGGGTGTCCATTCTCTGTCATCAGGTAGTTCTTGGAATATAAAGGAAACCCTACCAAAATGAGGATATTTAAATAAACTCAATGAGTACTAATTGCACTGGGAACATATACCTGTTACCATAGCAACATGCTTTAGTGCAAGAGCACCACTAAACTCTTCTGGGACAAAGGTAACCTAATTTGTAACAGAGCAAAATGTTAAGGATGAGGAAATCAGTATCTAAGCTAAGCAATTTATAAACAATAGTACAGAGAACTAATATTTAGATAACCTGCCTGAAATGATTGAGGTTTACATGGAAGTTTGATCCTAGCAGCACATATGCATAGGAACATGCACTGCACAATATTATGCATATTCCTTGCTCCCACTGCAGAAGTACATCTAACTAAAGGCTCATTCACAAGGTTCTTGATTCACTTAATAGGGAAAGTAGTGGTTTTCTGTTGCGTGCCTCACTATCTTTATCTTTGGAGTATTTTCTTCTAGGTGGGCTGCAACCAAAGCTAAGGAGTATACCCACCTGGCCTTTTACTATAAGGGTAAAACACATTATTGGACCAATTACCCCCGCTAAATATCACCCAGTATTCAAGGCCGGCACTCCTGCACCTCTCAGCTCCACAAGTAAATAATTTTAAAACTTAACTGTTTAAGGACCTCTGGTTTGGCTGCTGAGTGCTTGAAGAAATGGATTGCAGCATGAAATATAAAACAGGTGCAAAGTGATCCAAAAAGTTTTTTTTATAAAAGGCGAGTATACCATGTAATGGATAATCAATTAAATCTCCCATGCCTATCCCTCATAGTATCTACAACTTCATCATTTGAGTCCACAAGAGGTTAAGGTGTAGGTCTCTGAGACCATCCTGTGGCTACTTTCCTAAATTTAGGTTACCTCTGACGCTGTGTTGTGTAGACTCAGCAGACAATGCTTTTCGGTTGGGTTGGCAAGAATATTGTGTAGCAACTCACTGGGGGACATTGGCGCCACTGCTGCTGGCACGAGTGCAAGAAACAAAATCAGTAAAATTGCCATTCCTGTGTGGCTTGCAATTAACTAAGGCTTCCTGTCCATTGGTGCATGTTCCCTTGGCATGCTGCACATTCTCAGTTCTGAGCTGTTTAAGTGAGTCACATCAAAAAGAATCACATGGTAGAAATCAGACGTACAAATGAGTACACAGACATAATAGGATTGATAATACAATGGCAGCTGCAAACCACTGGGACCACAGTTTGCGAGGCATTGGTTGTGGCTGTGCCTAAGTGAGCTCGTTGCACACCCATAATGCAAGTTCAGCAGATTTACATGTGTGCCTAATATATTATGCATTACGGGCTGGGGATAGGCTGCTGGCTGTCCTTAAAATTGGACTGTGAATTTCCACTGGAAAAATGGCTAGGGACAGAATAACGCCATTGACTGAGCAGGCACAAAAGGTCTGGCTACAAGATACTCTGAAATAAAAGATGGTTCTATTTGGTGGTGAATGCTTGTGATTAAAAGATCAGCCAGAGCAGTAAGGTAAAGAAGCTTGAAAACACAAGGGGGAATTTTAACCCTCCCTGTTTTGTGGCAACGGAGCGTGGAAGCAGTCAAAATGGAGTTGTTCTGTTTCCCATTTTATTCCCACCGATTTCCAATTTTTATGCGTCTGATTTTGACGGTGAACGAGGTTCGTGACGGACCTTAGCAGGAGTTTCATTATGAAATATAAATGGGGGTTCCGTGACTGCCTGAATATCCTAAAATGTGTTAAATTGGCCAACGTATCCCAGCATACTTTGTTTTAGCCTTTTCAACCAGAGCACGAATGTGGAGAAAAGCTTTTGTTTCTCTGTGAACAAAAATGGGCCGAGCCATGAAAATTAGTCACCAAGCTAACGGGGCAGTTGCTGAGAAACCATGTACCACAGCAAGAGATAGTGCAAAGCAGTCAAAATTAAACAAAGCTTGTAGCATAGAGATGAAGACCAAAAGATTAGAAGCAAGGTAAATGGTTAAATACAAGGGGCTGAAGTTTTTTGGCCCTGTGAGAATGGGATTGGTGACAGGGGTGCTGAGAAAATAGGAGGGAGCCGCATCAAGATGGCTTCCTGGCTTGTTCCCAGATCGCAGGGACTTTCCCAAGGGTGCACTGGGAACCAGGTGGGCAGCCCATTCCATGGAGGCAGGCAGCCAATTAAAGCAATTAAGGCCGCACTTAGGATTTTCACAGTATTTTCCCGCCATTGGAGTAGCTCTCTGCCATGTGCGGAGGCCACTAGCTCAAGCAAGGCAGTCTCCCGGCAGCAGGCCAGGTGACCAGAGGCGCCATGCCCCAATGATGGGACCACAGGGATGAAAGGCCTCAACCGTGTCCATCACTACTCCTGCAGATGGGTTTCCCCTCCACCCTGATGGCCCCATTATCTCTAGTTAATGACCCACTCGAGAATTCTCCTAATTTACTCAAAACCCTTCATAATCTTGAACACCTCTATAGAATCTCCCCTTACAGAATCTCCTCTGTTCTAAAGAGAGTGATCCCAGCTTCTTTAGTCTCTCCACTGACTGACACTTCAGTGCAGCACTCAGGCAGGTGTCATCCTTCATATCTGATGTTAAACTGAGGGCTTGATGGCCCTGTCTGTTGTATGTAAACAATACCATGGCACTATTTGAAGAAGCACAATGATGTTCTCCTGGTGGCCTGGCTAACATCACAAAAATTTTACATTTATTTCAACATTAAGTGCAATGCTTTATTTGCCAGTTGCAGCTTAGTTGGTAGCATGCTTGTCTCTGGGTTCAAGTCCCACTCCAGGACTTGAACATAAAAATCAAGGCTGATGCTCCAGTGCAGTACTGAGGGAGTGCTGTGCTGTTGGAGGTGCTGTCTTTTCGACGAGATGTTAAACTGAAGTCCTGTTTGCCCTCTCAGGAGAACATAAGAGGATGTAAAAGATCCCATGGCATATTTTGAAGAAGAGCAGGGGAGTTATCCCCGGTGACCTGGCCAATATTTATCCCTCAATCAACATCACAAAAACAGATTGGGCTGAATTTTACGCAGCCCCAGCGGGTCAGATGGTGACGTGGGGGTGGATGGGGGCGGTGTAAAATTGAGCGGAAAGCTCCAGGAGGCCTTCCTGCCCCACTCCCGCCTCTGGCCAACTTTACGGCGGTCAGGCGGGGGGGTGGGGGGCGAGGGACGGCCTGCCCACCAGAGGCCAATCAAGGCCCTTAAGTAGCCACTGAATGGCCATTTAAGGGCCCTCATCTGCCTCTACAGGTATTTTACCCGGGGCAAGCGGGCGTACTGGGGACATGAAAGGCCACCCAGCAATAGCTGCTGGCCTTTCCATGCGCCGGGCGGGGGTTCTATGGCAGTCGGGCACATGGTGCCCAATTGAGGGCCGCCCCTGCCTCTCAACCCACCCTCGGGACCCAAAACGCTCCCTCCTCCCCCAAAACGGCTACCCTAGCCTCACCAGGGCACGAATGAACCCCTGGTGAGGCATGCCCGACTTGCCTTCATTCCTGGCTCCATGTCGTCGCCTGGGCTGCAGTCCTAGCAGTGGCCACAGCTCCCAGTGGAGCTGCTGGGACTAAGAGCTGCCAGCCTGCTGATTGGCCAGCAGCTCACTGAGGCAGGACTTCCTCCCTCAAGCGGGTGGAATCCCGCCTCGGGACAATTAAAGCCCGGGGACCCGTAAAATGTGGGACGGATCCCCATGCTAGGCAGAAGCGGGTTCGCCACCGACTTTTACGTCAGTGGTAAATTCCCGTCTGCCTCAGGTAAATTCCAGCCCATTATCTGGTCATCATCACATTGCTGCTTGTGGGAGCTTGCTGTTTGCAAATTGGCTGCTGCGTTTCCTACATTAGAACAATGACTACACTTCAAAAACACATCATTGGCTGTAAGGTGCTTTGGTGGTCGTAAAAGGCACTATATAAGTTCAAGTTTTTTTTTCATTGCTCTTGTGGGACTTTGCTGTGGGAAAATTGGCTACTGCATTTCCTTACATTTCAAGTGACTACATCTCAAAAATACTTCATTGGTTGTGAAGCACTTTGGGATATACTAAGATCATGAAAGATGCTTAAATAAGTGCAAATTATTTCATCTTTCTAAAACAGCAATAGTTCATAATCTGCTTGGTAAATCTTTCTCGAATGGAGCCTGTTTGCATATATTAAAAAGTGCACAATCAAATTATTTCGCAGATTTATTTGTTTTATGACAGTAGCACAAAATAACCACATTTTGTTCCTTGCAGATGCATTTAAATAGTGTTAAGACCAGGTGAGAAAGAGGTCTAGGATTCCCTTTCAGCCTTCACATGGTCTTACTGTAACAGGGTTTAATTTTAAACACACAGTGTTTTTAGCTCCCCCTTGGTGAATCCTTGTTCACCGCTTTCCAATTATTAGGGAAAGAAACCAGCACAACAGGTTTTCTCAGGTTTAAAGAAGAAAAGTGAAATTTATTAAACTTAAACTCTAATTCGGTTAATGCCTACGGATATATGATGTGCCCACGCTAGCACGCATATGCGATACACACGCAGTTAGGGATAGATAGAGCAGAAGAAAAATAAAGTGGAAAGGTTTGAGGCAATCTCTGAAGAGGGGTTTTTGTTACTGTGCTTCGAGCTCACTGTAGAGTGCTTTATTGTAGGTAGATCTTGTTTTTCGTTGGGGCCCAGTATTCTTCCTAAACCTTGTTCACTGAGGGAGACTTTTCTCTATTGGGATTCATGTATCTTCAGTGGGTTTTGGAGTTCTGTGAGAAAGAGATGGGAGCATATTGGCAGGAGAGGAGGTCTGCTTCAGTTGAGGAGCATTCTGCTTTCTGCTCCAACTGTTTGTACAAATTCAAAAAAATTCAGGTTGCCCAGCAGGTTAGTCATGTGACTAGCAGGTTTGACCATGTCCATTTGTATATTTGGCCACCTTAACAGTCAACGTGGAATGACAGCTACCCCACCTTCAACGTCTGGTGATCAAAACTCCATTGTGGGTTGAATGTCAGGGAATGGCAGCTTTGTCCTTTCCAAGTACTGTCTGTTAAAATGCAAATGTCCTTTTTTCCCAGCCAAGGTCTGGCAGTCCTTGTAACAGGCCTTCTCTTCCCAGCAACAATTTGAAATTTAATGTCCATGTGGCGAAATTAATGTGCCTCATTCTTGGCAGGTGGGGGCCTGCATGACAACAGGCACTGCAGAATATTCAGTATTTATGTGCTGATTTTACTGTTAGGGAAATTAGTGATTATTTTTCACAATATTTGAGGCCTGATCAATGCCTTAATAAAATCGACTATTTGTGATTGATTAGAGCTAGGAGCCCAAAATGTTTTGGAACTACACATCCAGTAAGATTGGACAGGCCAGAGGAGCTTGCTATTGCATTTTGGTCAAAATATCAAGAGATCAGAAATCCCTCACACCTTAATCAAAGATGCAATGATCAACTAACATCTTGCCAACATTGTCCAAGGCAAACACTTATCTTTTGTCCAACCTTAAACATGGTAATGTTTTAGTTGCTAACATTTGACACTGATATTATCGTCCCGATATTTTGGGGACGTGCATTCGGAGCATGGGGGAGCATTTATGGTGGGAAGTTGTTAACTACAGGATGTCTTTTTGAGTTTTTCTGCAGGTTTCCCAACAGACAGGCAACCTGATTGATAAGTTGTCTGCCTGTTGGGTGGGAGACTCTGCAGCAAAGGACGCAACAAAGCAAAAAGGTAGGAAGGCAGTGAGAGATCACAGTTGGGCGATCTAGTGGTGGTCAGGAAGTCTTGTCGTAGTTGACGGGGGTGGGGAATAGAACATGGTTCTGGGGGTGGTGCGGGGAGTGAGATAGCAGCCGGGGGAACAAAATCGCAGGGTGGTGAAAGTTAGCGATTACAGGGTGGGTGGGGGGGTGGGGGGTAGATGGTTACGTGTAAGCTTATTGGTTTAGAGGGAAACACTCCTGTTCCTCCTGGCCCACATGCAGTGTGGTAAAGGATCCAGCCCTTCTCACCTCTTTTTATCTGCTAGGTAACCCAACTAACATTAGTTAACAATAAAAAGCTTGTTTAAATAGAAACACGTTGCCTCCTTAAAAGCAGTTACTGAACAATTTCTCTTCCAAGAGTGGATTGGTCACTTGCCCACTACCACTGCCTCCCTCTCCCGCCACCCCACAGCCCATCTCACCTCAGTTAAAACTGGAAATGAGCAGATTCAAGGTAGATTGGAGTCGGATTTGAATTTAATACAATTTTAACTTCTCACATGACCCAAATTCACCCTTTTCTTTTTTTGGGGGGGGGGGGGTTAATATTACCCCCATTGTTCACAACTCTTCAAGGATTCTCCCAGTCTCCCACCATAACTCCTGTGGATGACCACCAGAACCTTGGGAAAATGGTGATATACATTTGTGCTGGGTCTTTGCCATTTCTGGGAATTTCTGTCCTTCTAAAGGACAGAAACTTTGTTCAACTGTTACTAGATAAATAAACGGAAGGGGGTAGTGCCAAGAGTAAGGACTGCCTAACCCATGAAGACTAGAATTGAGCATGGTATTGAGATGCTTAAAAGAGGGTTGTGGCTTATATGAATGGAAAAGGATGCCATTAGTCTCTCGCTATATTGTGTAGATAGGCATTGATGGGGCAGTAACAACTACAAAATAGGATCGGTAGAATTATTGCACCTCTAACACTGATGGTCTGGCCTCTGTCATTTTTAAGGATGTCTCCCTTGGGTGGCCAGGCCACCCACATCTTTCAGGTGGTAGGCTTCCTGATTATAACAAATCTGGGCCCTATGACATAGTTAGGATCACGCTTGCAATTTTCATGGGTTCTGTCACTGTGTGACTTAACCAATAGTCCATAAAGGGATTGCTGCTGGCTGTTCCAAAAGTGGCCAGAAAAGTTTCTGAGTTATATTTTGTGCAGCCAGGAGGAATACTATGGGTTGCTGCCAACCTGGGCTTGTCCTTCTCCGCTTCCGGTTTATCCATAACCGTATGTTAGACAGGCAGTTTGACAATGCAGAGAAAGTGGAGGAGTGTAAGGGTGTGTGGAGGTAATGTTGGATTGTATCTGTGAAAATGTTGCAGCTGTTGTCTTACTGGGGTCAGTTTTAATCCTACCCAATGGGGTCAATTTTAACCCTATCCATCCACAGAAACCGGGCATATGGCAGTTAAAAACATATCTGATATTAACCTGTAAGTTCAGCCAGTAAATAAGGCACCTCCTAATGCAGGCAGAAGTGTCAGGAATTTACATAAATTGGGGTTCTATTAAGTCAATTTATGGCTTTTTAACTGGGGCCTGAGAGGGAAGACAGCACAGCTTTCCTTCTTGGCTTGGCTGATGGGAAGTACAAAGAGGCCCAGCAGATAAGTCAGGAGGAACACGAGTCATGTCCCCTACCCCAAATTCTACCAACCACCCACACTCCCACCAGCACCAGCACCCCCACCCCCCACAACTTCCCTTCTACCAGATTGTCCCAAAGCCCTCTACCCACACTTACCTGAAAGCCTTCTAGGTAGGGAGTGGACTGGCAGTATTTAAATGAGGCTCTAGGTTTGAAATTTAGGTCAGTAAGTGCATTTTGCATTCACCCTATTGCTCTGGGTTAAAATCGCTCCAAATGTGTTTAACATGACTTAATATTTTAAGGGTTCACAAAATTTAGTTGACTTTTGCTCTGGTTTAAAATTCTAAATTTTTTTTTCAAAAAACCTTTCTGATCTGGTATTTTTTTCTTGCAGCCAAGGTAATTTTCTCCAACCCTTTCTTGTAACAGTCCTTTTGATCTGGGAGATAAGATTGACCTTGCTGCAATCTTTTCCCTGCTGTATCTCCTTCTTACTATAGAAATAGTAACTTTATTTCTAACGGGGCATTTTGTTTCTAAGACTTCATGAAAACATCACAAACCTAAAAACACTCTGCAGTGCCTGACAGATTATTTTAGTGCAGAGAAAACCACCTTTGATACTTTTCCCCTAATGCGGGCTCATTTTTGTAACCCGACCAATGGACTTTTCACCTGATTTCAATGCATCAGTCATCCATTCACATTTTTTTGGTAATTCATGCAAATACCACTGGCATAATGTGACCAGCAAAGAGAAAAATAGTAACTTTACACTTTGGTGGAAACTCGTTAATGACACTGTTACTAGAACCATATCAGATTATTCAGCCATCTTATTTACTACAGCTAGATAACCACTGCTGTGTGGAATGAGTGTTTGTGTTATAAACAGCTCAGAAGATGATCAAAGACAGGATCATTATTTGACTGAACAATTTTCAAATCTTTACATATTAATAAATTCTTCAGTAATTCATTATTCTGATGATTTATCAAATCATAAAATAGGAAAATCCAAATGGAATAAAAATGTTCTTTATGCCTTCAGTGTTGAATAATTTGCAGCTGTTTGTTTTGAACTCAACTCAGCTAAAAAAAAAATACAGATATGATATTGATAAAGATATGAAGGTTTGTTATTATTAAGTAAATAATCGTTTTGCCAAAAAATATATTAACGTCACAAGAATTTGGACTCACATAGTATGTTGACTGATGTGCAGTCCAATGCACTTATATGTATATCTGATATATTTTTTTAAAATCCTGGCAAAATCCTGACATAATTCAAACTAGTCTAGTCATTTTTGTTATACACAAGCCTGGTGTAAATCTTTTTGTCTGTCTAGATTTAATGTCTTTGTACCAAAACACTTTCAACTACAATGACAAGATTTAGAAAACTTAGGAGATTTTGTACTGCTGTCACATCAACTTGCTATCCCTTTTTGGAACAATATTCCCTGACATGATTGCAGTGGTAAGATAAATTGGCTAATTTGAACATTAAAAAAAATACTTTTCACTCAGCTGAAATCTAAGCAGTAATATGGCAGTGCAAGGTTTGTGCCCAAACAGTGAGAAATGAGCTAACCCCACAACATTTTCTTTGGTTGGGTCTATTTTAATAATGATGACAAGCTTCTGGTGTTTAGGATTTAAAGGTCCACACTGGCATGAAGGAGCAATAGCAGCAAAAAGGGTTTGAAAGAAAAATTAACTTCAAGATTATCATGCTTAGTGAAGCTCAGAGCACCCAGCTAAGGTAAGTGAGCACCTAGTCAAACAAATCCAGGGCCCATTTCTAGTTCCATCCAACCAAATCCAGTTCCAATATTGGGTGGAATGGAGATAGAATCTAGGCTAAAGAGTTCTAACAAAACATACTCAATTGGAAAAATATACAAATTTCTAGTCACTAAACAGAAATATTAATTTGTGCTAATGCATGGCACATCTGAGTCTGGCATCAGATATGGGAAATTACTGGCTTATCACTGTTGTCAATATAGTCTATAGGCAACTGTCTTCAATTCTATTAGCTATTAGCACTCTATTATATATTAAAATTGATGAATGGGTCACAATATTGCATTTAAAAATACATTAAAATCTCCTATGTCACACTTCATCAGTGTAAAAAAAAAGAACTTTTTACAAGTGTTTAAAGGTTTACTGTTGGGAGCATAACTCATCACTGGTACTATGTTTTGACCTGAGAGTCAGCGTGCAGTTTCAGTTAAAAAGAAAATCTCAGGCTGGTGTGTGGGTGCAATGGATTAGCTCTCAAAGTTGTCCTGTGTTTATAGCGCAGTTTACCTTGTCAAGTTAACAGAGCATAGCCCATGCTTTCCTGCTGGAATGTGTGAAGTCTGTCAGCTCCACAAACTCTGCCACCTTTCATGTCTCGCTGAGTTCAAGGACTCCAGCATTGCAGTGCCTGTGGCTGGGTTCTTGTTCAGTGAATAGTCCTGGTAGAGAGCCTAGCTTTCTTCTGTCCAGCAAGGAATATATGTCTTTCTAAACCCCGGAGATATACCACGTTTTGTGGCAGCTTTAATACTTCCTATAAATTTCTTGAAGGCATCAGTGGTTGGTGGGATCCAACTGATGTTGGTGTCAATTGACTTTTGGAAGGTTAAACACAGGATGGCCATCAAAGGTGATACTAGTGCTATCCACTTGAGGCAGACATCTAAGACTCCAATGGACAAAATTCTGAAAAAGCTGTTGCTCCAGATGGTATTTATCCAGAAGTCTTAAAAGGACTGGGATCCTTCTTCTCTGAGGTACTGGCAACCGGTAAAGTTCCATCTATCTGGAAGGAGGCTAAAATAGTGGCTCTCCTGAAGCAGGGGAAGAATGCTTATAAGGTCTCCATCCACTAATCTCCTGACTTTGCACTTGTCACTAAGTACTGGAGAGACAGGGCTGAAACTTGTAGTCCCTCCGCCGAGATTGATGGCAAGCGAAAACAATGGCATTCCGCCCGTGCGGGCCGCACGTCACAGAGACGCCGCGATATTAAGTGCGGCAGCTCATTTAAATAGCCAGGGCGGACTGCCCACCCCGATGATGTGGAGGGGGCAGGAAGTCCGTCCCTGGCAATGGCATCAGCTTCCTTTGCACAGTGTTGATGCCATTTTTAAAGGGCTTTGAGTCCTACATTTCAATTTAAATATTTACAGAGAGATTGATTTTTAAAAATTAAATAAATTGATCTTGCCCCCTTTCACCCCTCAATAACCATATATTTAATTACCTGCCCTCGCCCCCCCGCCCACTTACCTTGTGCACCTGACCTTAACCCTTCAAAGTGCATTAACTTTATCCCTTCCCACCATCCCCTGCACCAATGAGATGACTGTGACCCTGCTCCCCCGCAAACCCCCCCCCAGCTCTGCCCACACAGAGAAACGTACCTGCTCCCCACCAGTGTTCCTGCTGATAGGGATCCGAAGGCGCGGGAGTACCGGCCACCAGCCCGAATATTGCACTGGGAGAGATAGTGGGAGCGTAAGGATAATTTATTTTATTTAAATTAATTTACATATTTAAATTGGGCCTCTGTCTCCGAGCGGCGGGGGTGGTGCAATGGGGCCTCGCCACCGCTGGCAATATCGGGCCAGGCCTTCCCAGCGTGAGGTCCATGGTGGGCCTCTCCCGAAGGCATTTTCTGGCCAGCCTGCAATGCCCCCCCCCAACAACCCCACCTATGCCACAACCTCTGACGTTGGGGGGTCTGTAAAATTCAGCCCATAGTTACTCCATAGACGGTCCCCATCATCGAGCCAACAAAACCCTAAGGAGCAAGAGGGCTTCCAGACGGGCCATAACTGCTGAGACCAAGTAATAGCATTAACAACATACATCGAAGCAGGTTTCCAGCACCAACTCAAGATCGCTGTGACACTCATGGCTCTGACAGCAGTGTATGATACAGTATGGAAGCATGAACTGATTTTCAAGCTCTCCACCATTTTATCTTGCAGAACAATGATCCATCTTTTCAGCAACTGACATTTATATGTGTACATTGGCACTCAGAAGAGCAGATATTGGGCACAGAACAAGGGACTCCCACAGGGTTCAATCCTGGCCCCCTAGTTATTCAGCACTTATATCAGTGATCTGCCCAAAACAGAGTCCCACAGGTTTGTATATACTGATGACATTGTCTTGGCCATGCAAGACAAGAATCTGTCCGGCACTGAGGAGACCCTGATCAGTAATTTACAGAGAATGGACAAAAGAACACAAGAAATAGGAGCAGAAGTAGACCATATGGCCCATCAAGCCTGCTCCACCATTCAATACGATCATGGCTGATCTTGAGCTTCAATTCCACTTTGCTACCTGCTCCCCATATCCCTTGATTCCCTGCGAGACCAAAAATCTATCTATCCCAGCCTTAAATGTATTCAATGATGGAGCATCCACAACCCTCTGGGGTAGAGAATTCCAAAGATTCACAACCCTTTGAGTGTAGTAATTTCTCCTCATCTCAGTCCTGAACGATTGACCCCTTATCCTGACACCGTGCTTTAGTTTCCCTGACCAGTGGGAACAATCTCTCAGCTTCTACCCTATCAAGCCCTTTCAGAATCTTGTATGTCTCAATTCGCCTCTCATTCTTCTAAACTCAGAGAATAAATGCCCAATTTACTCAGCCTCTCATCATAGGCCAACCCCCTCAACCCAGGGACCAATTTAGTATATCCTCACTGCACTGGCTCCAGTGCAAGTATATCCTTTCTTAAATGTAGAGTCCAAAACTGCACACGGTATTCCAGGTGGGGTCTCACCAAAGCCCTGTATAATTTTAGTAAGATTTCTTTATTCTTGTACTCCAATCTCCTTGCAACATGCCATTTGCCTTCCTAAAAGCTTGCTGTACCTGCATGTTAACATTGTGCGTTCCTTGCACAAGTACCCCCAAGTCTCTCTGAACATCAACACATACCAGTTTCGCACCTTTTAAAAAATATTCTGCTTTTCTATTTTTAAGACCAAAGTGAACAACTTCACACTTCCCTACATTATACTCCATTTGCCATCTTGTTGCCCTCTCACTTCACCTGTCTATATCTCTTTGCAGCCTCTCTACATCCTCCCTGCAGCTTACCTTTCCACCGAGCTTTGTATCATCAAACTTAGGTACATTACTCTCTGTCTCTTCATCCAAGTCATTAATACAGAACGCAAATAGCTGAGGTCCCAGCACTGATCCTTGCGGCACCCCACTATTTACTGCCTGCCAACTTGAAAATGCCCCATTTATGCCCACTCTATGCTTCCTGTCTGTTAACCAATCCTCTATCCACATTAATATATTACCCCCAACACCAGGAGCCCCTATCTTGCCTATTAATCTTTTATGCAGAACTTTACTGACTGCCTTTTGAAAATCCAGGTATACTACATCTACTGGTTCCCTTTTATCTACCCTACCAGTTACATCCTCAAAAAAGCTCTAATAAATTTGTCAAACAGGATCTCCCTTACGTAAAACCATGCTGACTTGTTCTAATCATACTATGCTTTTCGAAGTGCCATGTTAAGACTTCTTTAATAATAGTTTCGAGCATCTTCCCAATGATTGATGTTAGGCTATCTCCTCTACACTGGGGAGACCAAACGCAGATTGGGTGACCGCTTTGCGGAACACCTCTGTTCAGTTCGAAAGCATAACCCCGAGCTTCCGGTTGCTGGCCATTTCAACACACCCCTCTGCTCTCATGTCCACATCTCTGCGCTGGGATTTCTGCAGTGTTCCATTGAACATCGACACAAGCTAGAGGAACAGCACCTCATTTACTGATTAGGCACACTACAGCCTGCCAGACTGAACATCAAGTTCAATAATTTCAGAGCATGACGGGCCCCTCTTTTTATTTTTAGTTATTTTTTTATTTTTATTTTTTATTTGTTTGTTTTATTTTAGTTTGGTTAGTTTGTTTCTACTGTGCCTACCCACTGTTTTTTTCATTTTTGTGCTTGGGGCCAGGGCTGTTCATTTTTCTGTCAATTAACACTCTCACTGTACTAACGCTTTGTCTTTCACCACACCATTAACATACCATTTGCCTTTGCTCCATAACCTTCTGGTCAGTTATTCTCTGTGACCTTGTCCTAACAATACCTTCTCTTTTGTTATCTCTTGCCCCACCCCCGCTGTACTTGCTTAAAACCTATTACATTTCTAACATTTGCTAGTTCTGATGAAGGGTCACTGACTTGAAATGTTAACTCTGCTTCTCTCTCCACAGATGCTGCTGAGTATTTCCAGCATTTCTTGTTTTTATTTCAGATTTCCAGCATCTGCAGTATTTAGCTTTTATATTATTGATGTTAGGCTAACTGGCCTGTAGTTCCCTATTTTCTCTCTACCTCCTTTCTTGAAAAGTGGTGTAACATTTGCCAACTTCCAATCTGATGGGACCATTCCTGAATCTAAGGATTTCTGAAAAATCATAGCCAGCATATCCACTATCTCTGTAGCTATCTCTTTTAGAACTCTAGGATGTAGGCCATCTGGTCCTGGGGACTTGTCAGATTTTACTCCCTCAAGTTTCTCCGGAAGAAGGATGCCTACTTCCGCTGACAGTTTGACAATCCACCTCAACACCTATAAAGAAAACTGAGCCCTGAATGTTTCCTTTTGCAGCAGGAGGTAAACCATGGCAAAAAAAACCCTCCTTTTTATGAGCTACACTCGATTGCACTCTTTTTTATAGACGGCATCTCCAGAATCTTGGGAAGGAACTAAAGAGTAGAGTCAACTTAATCCAGAAACTGGCCGTTTCCAAATGGGGAGCAGATGCACAAACCCTCCACTCACCCTGGCATACTCTACAGCAAAGTTCTGCTCTCTGGCATGGCTATCAACTCAGCATCTTGTCCCGCACACCAGAAATGGGATGATACAACAATCATGGACTAACTCTGGAGAGTTATTAAAAACTGACTTTGTCTTTAAAAGAAAGAACCTTTATTATAAAAAGTAAACAATGGTCCAAAATGGGCAAAGAAAAAGGGATTGGCCTTTTGTGCATTCAAACTGTCTGACAAAGACAAAGGGTAAATCTTCAAAGCTAAAAGGTGTCAATGGAACACATCCTATACCTATCCTAAAATATTCCAGAATTAAATGTCTTCTTCTGAAACAAAGGAGGTGTGAAGTAGTCATATATTGAGCCACTGCGTGATCACCATGGGGAAGAAACCAGAGCATCTCCTAGCAGTCGGTGAGAGAGAACAGCTTCTCCTTAAAAAAAGACAGCCAAAGAGAGAGAGAGAGAGAAAATCACCCAGGAAAGGAGCAACATCTAACAGCTTGAGTTCCAGCCAAGCCAGGAACCAGAGACTGAGAAAATCATCCTAGCTAGAATCCAGTTGCAGATGAAAAGGGAAGAAATACAGTTTCAGTTACAAAAGGAAAAAGAAAGAGAATTTCAGTTGAAACGAGAGGAAATACAATTGCAGAGAGTTGAATTACAAAGACTGCAAACCCAAAATGAAAATGCTACCAGATACTCAAACCTTATCCCAAATTCAGAGCAAAGCTTTGATGTGCTGAAACACTTGAGGCTAGTACCAAAATTTAATGAGCAGGTGGTTGAGTCACATTTTATCTCATTTGAGAAAATAGCTACCAGGCTAAAAGGGCCAAAAGAATGTTGAACTCTTCTCTTACAAGGCAAGTTCATGGGTAGAGCTCGTGAAGCTTTTTCCCTGTTATCAGAAGAAAGTTCCTCTGATTAAGAACACACTAAAACTGCAATTCTAAATTGTGAACAAACTAAAACTGCAACTCTAAAATGCATATGAGCTGGTACCAGAAACATATAGGCAGAGATTCAGACACACCTAGAAAAGACTCATGCAGACTTGCATTGAATTCGAAAGAATTAAACATATGGATTTTGATTGCTGGATATGATCTCTCAAGCCAGAACCTTCGTATGAAAATTTGAGAGAAGTGATGTTGCTGGAAGAATTTAAAAATAACATCCCAAGCAGTATAAGAACCCACATCGAAGAACAAAGAGTCACAAGAGTAAGGGAAGCAGCTAACATGGCCAACGACTGTGAATTAAGATACAAATCCCTAACTCCAAATAATTTTGGGTCCAGTAACTTGTACTAGCTAGCGAGAGATAGCAGGGATGCAGAGGAAGTAAAAATAGGCTTGAGAGAAAAGGAGAGCAGGGGAGGAAAACATGACCAGTCTCCAACTTTTAAAAGAAGGAACCCAGGGGATAAGCCAGTAGGAGTCCACCCGACATGTTTCCTGTGTGGCAAATCTGGGCATGCTCAATTTTTGGTATGCCAAAAAAAGCAGGAGGCATTGCAGTCAAGCCTGTGTCTGTGGCTTTGAAAGTGATAAGCCTGTGTTCTAATATCACGCAAAAGCGGAGCACATATCAGAACTTTTTGTACAAAGGAAAAGTGACTCCTTTTGTGTCTCAGGCCCCAGACAAGGAGATAACCATCCTCAGGCATACTGGTTGTTTTCAAACCCTACTGACAGCCAAACTGACAGAATTGCCACTGGAAAGCAGAACAAATACCACAGTGTTAGTAAAAGGGCTTACTGGAAAATGCTTGAAGGTTCCCTTAGTTAAAATTTACCTGCAGAGTAAGTTGGTCACTGAGGTAGTGACAGTTGGAATCATTCCGAGTTACCCATGCAGGGGGTAAACCTATCCTGGGCAATGACTTGGCAGGAAGTACAATATTGTTCCCAGAAGGTCCATACTAGTCCACAGAGACTGGCGAAACAGAGGGGAGAAAACTAAACAGTGTACAACTGCAGAGCGCTGGAGAAATCCCAACAATCCCACAGCAGGTAATAGTGCCTGAAGAATTTAAAAGGGCTCAGATAGAGCCAAAAAGATTTATAGAAGCTAAGATAAAAGCCGAAAAAGCTGAAGGAAAAGCAAACAACATATGGTTAGCTGATTTTATTTTTAAAGATTTAAATAGGAATTAGGAAAGTTTCCAAACAGGAAAGCCAAGAGTGAGGGAGATGCCTCACCTAGTTGAAGTGTCACAGGGAAGTGCAGTGGAAGCTGGACACCCACCTGCGAACAGTAGAGTCCGAAAGGACACGGGGCAGATTAGGGAAACACCTATCTCTGAAGTAAAAGGAGAAAGGAAGGTAACATACCCTAAAGTGAAGCACACTTGTGAAAATCACAAGAAAACTAAAAGTGAAGTCAGCAAAGTCTACCCATTGAAGAATCAAAAGATCAGGTTCCAAATCCAAAACTAATCAAACCCAACAATTTAGAGTCAGAACTCAGCAAGAACTGGGGTCAGGAAGAAATCCCAGATACCTCGCAGGGGCTAAAAAAACAATGTATTACCTACTGTCACCCTAGAAATAAGAACTATCAATATGCCAGAACCTGAATGGTTAATGCCATGTATTGTGGAAGTAGTTAAGGGGTTAAAGCTTGTACAAACAGGGAACCTCACAGCAAGCAGTAACAGAAACTTGCATTATACAAGCTTCACCAACAATGACATGGTCCTGGAGATTAACATTTCTTGAAGTAACAAAAAATGTTGTGAAAGAAACTACGACCCCATTTGACAACACATAACCAAAAGAAATGCATTTTTTGATGCTACCTCATTTAAAGGAAGGATGATGAAAAAACTCAAACTTGAACCTCAAAGGTCAATACCAGCTGTAGCATTTGTAAGATGGATGAGTGCATGAAATAAATGTGTGCAGTGGTGTGATCCTAAACTTTCTTACTGTTTCTTTTTTCCATCTTTCTGAACTCAAAAATAAAACGTAAAAATGAAATCAAAGGAATTTCATTTTTCCCTTTTTGGGGAGGTGTCACGCTCACCAGAAGTGCGATGATACAACAATCAGGGACTAACTCTGAAAAGTTATGAAAGACGGGCTATGTCTTTTTAAAAATGAACCTTTATTTTAAAAGGTGAACAATGTTTCAAAATGGTCACTGAAGAAAAAGGGATTGGCCCTTTGGGCATTCAAACTGTCTGACAAAGGCAAAGGACAAATCTTCAAAGCTAAAAGGTATCAATGGAGCCAAGCCTACAACTATCCTAAAACATTCCAGAATTGAATGTCTTCTTCAGTAACAGAGGAAGTGTGAGGTAGCTACATCTTGAGCAATTGTGCAATCACGGTGGGGAGGAAACCAGAGAGTCTCCTAACAGGAGATGTAAAATAACAGCTTCTCCTTAAAAAAGAGACAGCCAGAGAGAGAGAGAGAGACTCACCCAGTAGAGAAGCAACAACCTGAGTCCCAGCCAAGCCAGGAAGCACATGCTCCGCTGAAAAAATCCAACATCTACATTATAACGGAAGTGAGAGCCAGAAGTAACCCATCGTCTTCAACAGAACCTTCAATCAAGAGAGAAATCTACAATTATCTCAGGCCTGCATCCATCTAGAACTTGATTTTCAAGAGAATTCAACAGGTTTATTGAAACCTCCCCCTCACACCTCCCACGGCCCCCCCCCACCCCGCCCGCTAAAACCACCTTCCTTTTTCTCTTCTCTATCTGTTACTTGTGTGTGTGAATACGAGCAAATGTATGAGTGGATGCCATTGGGACAATTTTGGGATAAGGCACATTGACCAATAAACAATCAACTTTCTGTTTTTTAAAACCTACAAGAAAACCTGTCATTGTGTTAATTTGAAAAATAAGACACCAAAGGGGCTAAACTCTAATCCAAATACACTTGCGCAGTCAGATGGGGAGTTGAACAGTGGTTACTACATATCATACCATGTGGTCATAACAGTGTCAAATCTATTAGATCCGGCTAAACTTTACTATGAGAAGTATCACTGGTACTTTTTTTTTGTCACCAACACCTCGGCTGCCTTTGCTTGCAAACATTGCACCTCCACATCTATGTTCTGATTATGCTGTCTCCAGAGAATACAACTACTACATCAGCAAAGACATGCTGATCCAGATTGACTTGACCAACCTGCCATCAAATTGCCTCAAATCGAGAAGGCAATTTTGGACTGTCGCTGAAGACCTACAGCAATCTTCCCTTAGCCTTGATGACCAATGATGTACTGCCTGGAAGAACTGCAACATTCCTTATAAAGGACCCCACATTACAAAGTGAAGGATCAAACCTTCCTCACAAATAGTGGACAACCATCAATCACCTCAGAACTAGCAGGTGGAAGCAGCACCATCATGCAACTGCAGATCTCCTAATCGGACTTTGGACTGCATCATCAAACACTGCCCTCAGCCAACATTCACAGTCGGCCTACAAGATGTCCATGCTGTTACACTAGATGCTTTGGTTTGGATATCTGACTTGGATATTAATATTTGACTTGTTCTTTTGCTACGACTATATGAAAGAGGAACATACGAATTAGGAGCAGGAGTAGACCACTCAGCCCTTCGAGCCTGCTCCACCATTCAATAAGAATATGGTTGATCTTATTATAACCTCAACTCCACATTCCTGCCTACCACTGATAACATATGCTTTAAAAATATTCAAAGACTCTGCTTCTACTGCCGTTTGAGGAAGAGAGTTCCAAAGACTCATGACCCTCTGAGAGTAAAGAATTCTCCTCATCTCTCTTAAATGTGTGTCCCCTTATTTTTAAACAGTGACCCCTACTTCTAGATTCTCCTACATGAGGAAACATCCTTTCCACATCCACCCTGCCAAGATCCTGCAGGATCAATCAAGTCACCTCTTACTCTTCTAAACTCCAGCGAATACAAGCCTAGCCTGTCGAACATTTCCTCTTAAGACAACCCGCCCATTCCAGGTATGAGTCTAGTAAACCTTCTCTGAACTGCTTTGAATGCATTTACATCCTTCCTTAAATAAGGAGACCAATACTGTACACAGTACTCCAGATGTGGTCTCACCAATGCCCTGCATAACTGTAGCATAACCTCCCTACTTTTGTATTCAATTCCCCTCGCAATAAATGATAACATTCTATTAGCTTTCCTAATTACGTGCTGTACCTGCATACTAACATTTTGCAATTCATGCACTAGGGCACCCAGATCCCTCTGCATCTCAGAGCTCTGCAATCTCTCCCCATTTAGATAATATGCTTCTTTTATTTCCTTCCTGCCAAAATGGACAATTCCACATTTTCCCACATTATACTCCATTTGCCACTTCTTTGCCCACTCACGTAATCTATCTCTCACCCTTTGTAGCCTCTTTATGACATGCTGTTCTCCCTTCATCAGATACAGGAGAAATGCCGTGAACAACAGATGCCCCTCTACATTGCTTTCATTGATCTCACCAAAGCCTTTGACCTCGTCAGCAGACGTGGTCTCTTCAGACTACTAGAAAAGATCGGATGTCCACCAAAGCTACTAAGTATCATCACCTCATTCCATGACGATATGAAAGGCACAATTCAACATGGTGGCTCCTCATCAGAGCCCTTTCCTATCCTGAGTGGCGTGAAACAGGGCTGTGTTCTCGCACCCACACTTTTTGGGATTTTCTTCTCCCTGCTGCTTTCACATGCGTTCAAGTCCTCGGAAGAAGGAATTTTCCTCCACACAAGATCAGGAGGCAGGTTGTTCAACCTTGCCCGTCTAAGAGCGAAGTCCAAAGTACGGAAAGTCCTCATCAGGGAACTCCTCTTTGCTGACGATGCTGCTTTAACATCTCACACTGAAGAGTGCCTGCAGAGTCTCATCGACAGGTTTGCGGCTGCCTGCAATGAATTTGGCCTAACCATCAGCCTCAAGAAAATGAACATCATGGGGCAGGACGTCAGAAATGCTCCATCCATCAATATTGGTGACCACGCTCTGGAAGTGGTTCAAGAGCTCACCTACCTAGGCTCAACTATCACCAGTAACCTTTCTCTAGATGCAGAAATCAACAAGCGCATGGGAAAGACTTCCACTGCTATGTCCAGACTGGCCAAGAGAGTGTGGGAAAATGGCACACTGACACGGAACACAAAAGTCCGAGTGTATCAAGCCTGTGTCCTCAGCACCTTGCTCTATGGCAGCGAGGCCTGGACAACGTATGTCAGCCAAGAGCGTCGTCTCAATTCATTCCATCTTCGCTGCCTCCGGAGAATACTTGGCATCAGGTGGCAGGACCGTATCTCCAACACAGAAGTCCTCGAGGCGGCCAACATCCCCAGCTTATACACACTACTGAGTCAGCGGCGCTTGAGATGGCTTGGTCATGTGAGACGCATGGAAGATGGTAGGATCCCCAAGGACACATTGTACAGCGAGCACGCCACTGGTATCAGACCCATCGGCCGTCCATGTCTCCACTTTAAAGACGTCTGAAAACGCGACATGAAATCCTGTGACATTGATCACAAGTCGTGGGAGTCAGTTGCCAGCGTTCGCCAGAGCTGGCGGACAGCTATAAAGGCGGGGCTAAAGTGTGGCGAGTCGAAGAGACTTAGCAGTTGGCAGGAAAAAAGACAGAGGCGCAAGGAGAGAGCCAACTGTGTTACAGCCCCGACAATCAAATTTTTCTGCAGCACCTGTGGAAGAGCCCGTCACTCTAGAATTGGCCTTTATAGCCACTCCAGGTGCTGCTCCACACACCACTGACCACCTCCAGGCGCTTACCCATTGTCTCTCGAGATAAGGAGGCCAAAGAAAAATATGTCCTCTTCACAACTTACTTTCCTACCTATCTTTGTGTCATCAGCAAATTTAGCAACCATACCTTCGGTCCCTTCATCCATGTCATTTATATAAATTGCAAAAAGTTGAGGCCCCAGCACTGATCTCTGTGCCACACCACTCGTTACATCTTGCCACCCAGAAAATGACTCATGTATGCCTAATCTCTGTTTCCTGTTAGCTAGCCAATCTTCATCCGTGTTAATATGTTACCCCCTACACCATAGGATTTAATTTTCCGCAATAACCTTTGATGTAGCACCTTATCAAATACCTTCTGGAAATCTAAGTACAGTACGTCCATGTTACTTAGAGTCATAGAATTATACAGCACAGAAAAAGGCCCTTCGGTCCATCGTGTCTGTGCCGGCCATCAAGCACCTTACTATTCTCATCTCATTTTCCAGCACTTGGCCCATAGCCTTGTATGCTATGTCATTTCAAGTGCTCATCTAAATACTTCTTAAATGTTGTGAGGATTCCTGCCTCTACCAGCTTTTCAGGCAATGCGTTCCAGATTCCAACCACCCTCTGGGTGAAAAAAAAATTCCTCAAATCCCCTTGAAACCTCCTGCCCCTTACCTTAAATCTGTGCCCCCTGGTTATTGACCCCTCCGCTAAGGGAAAAAGTTTCTTCTTATCTAACCTATCAATGCCCCTCATAATTTTGTATACCTCAATCATGTCCTCCCTCAGCCTTCTCTGCTCTAAGGAAAACAACCCTAGCCTTTTCAGTCTCTCTTCATAGCTGAAATTCTCCAGCCCAGACAACACCCTTGTGAATCCCCTCTGCACCCTCTCCAGTTCAATCACATACTTCCTATAGTGTGGTGACCAGAACTGTACACAGTACTCCAGCTGTGGCCTAACTAGCATTTTATACAGCTCCATCATAACCTCCCTGCTCATATTCTATGCCTCGGCTAATAAAGGCAAGTATCCCATATGCTTTCCTAACCACCTTATCAACCTGTGCTGCTGCCTTCAGTGACCTATGGACAAGTACACCAAGGTCCCTCTGTACTTCCTAGGGTCCTACTATCCATTGTATATTCCCTTGCCTTGTTAGTCCTCCCAAAGTGCATCACCTCACACTTCTCAGGATTAAATTCCATTTGCCATTGCTCCGCTCATCTTACCAGCCCATCTATATCATCCTGTAATCTAAGGCTTTCCTCCTCATTACTTACGATACCACCAATTTTCATGTCATCTGTGAACTTACTGATCATACCTCCTATATTCACGTCTAAATCATTAATGTACATTACAAACAGCAAGGGTCCCAGCACCGATCCCTGTGGTACACCACTGGTCACAGGCTTCCACTCGCAAAAACAACCCTCGACCATTACCCTCTGCCTCCTGCCACGAAGCCAATTTTGGATCCAATTTGCCAAATTGCCCTGGATCCCATGGGCTCTTACCTTCTTGACCAATTTCCCATGCGGGACCTTATCAAAAGCCTTACTGAAGTCTATGTAGACTACATCAACTGCTTTACCCTCATCTATATATCTAGTTACCGCCTCGAAAAATTCAATCAAGTTTGTTAGACACAACTTCCCCCTGACAAAGCCATGCTGACTATCCCAATTAATCCGTGCTTCTCCAAGTGGAGATTAATCCTGTCCCTCAGAATTTTTTTCCAATAGTTTACCAACCACTGACGTTTGACTCACTGGCCTATAAGTACCTGGTTTATCCCTGCTACGCTTCTTGAATAATGGTACCACATTCGCTGTTCTCCAATCCTCTGGTACCTCTCCTGTGGCCAGAGAGGATTTGAAAATTTGTGTCAGAGCACCTGCTATCTCCTCCCTTGCCTCACATAACAGCCTGGGATACATCTCATCTGGGCCTGGGGATTTATCCACTTATAAGCCTGCTAAAATGGCTAATACTTCCTCCCTTTCGATGCTAATATATTCAAGTATATCACAATCCCCCTCCCTGATCACTACACCTACATCGTCCTTCTCCATAGTGAACTTTTTCAAAGAACTCTAATAAATTGGTTAAACATGATTTCCCTTTCACAAAACCATGTTGACTCTGCCTGATTATCTTGAATTTTTCTAAATGCCCTGTTATAATATCTTTAATAATAGCTCCTAACATTTTCCCTATGACAAATGTTAAGCTAACTGGCCTGTAGTTTCCTGCTTTCTGTCCCCCTCCCTTTTTAAATAACATTTGTTATTTTCCAATCTAATGGAACCTTCCCCTAATCTAGGGAATTTTGGAAAATCAAAACCAATGCATTAACTATCTCACTAACCACTTCTTTTAAGACCCTAGGATGAAGTCCATCAGGACCCGGGGACTTGTCAACCCACAGCTCCAACAATTTTCTCAGTACCACTTCCCTGGTGATTGTAATTTTCTTGAGTTCCTCCCTCCCTTCCATTTCCTGATTTACAGTTATTTCTGGGATATTACTTGTATCCTCTATAGTGAAGTGCAAAACACCTGTTTAATTCATCTGCTATCTCCTCATTTTCCTTTATTAATTCCCCAGACTCACTTTCTATAGGACTCACGCTCACTTTGTTAACTTTTTCCTTTTTTAAATAAAAGAACGTGGTAGGTATGTTTTGCACAGAAAATCTTTTGACTAAAAATATTCAAAGAGTAATCTCTTAAACTAACATTAACACACACATCTGTGAAGACAAAACTTGGAATTTATACAACAACTGCATTTATATAGCATCTTTAACGTGGATGAAAGTCCCAAGATACAGCATTGAAAAGTAATTAGACAATAATGGACAAAAGGAGATATTAGGATCAGTAAACAAAAGCTTGATCAAAGAGGTGAGCTTTAAGGAAGCTTAAAAGCGTAAGAGGTAGAGAGACAGAGAGCATTAGGGAAAGAATTCCAGAGCATAATACTTAGGCAACTGAAGCCATGGCTACCTGGGATGGGGCATGCAGGGAGGTGGAATGTACAAAAGGACACAGTCAAAGGACAGTACAACTCTGGGGAGGTTCTAGGGCTGAAGAAGGTTATACACGTTGGGAGGAATGATGAGAAATTTAAATTGTAAGGATAGGGAGTGATTGGGATGGATGTTATCATCATCCATGTCGAAGCTGATCTCCTGTTTTTGGATAATGCTGCAAAGAGGCGGCATGTAGTTAAAGAAGAGGATACAGCACAGGTTAGGTCTTTGGGGGGCTCCAGAGGTGTTGAGTGGAGGCAGAAAGAAAACCTAATGATGGAGCTGCTCTGGTTGTAATTGGACAGGTAAAAGTAGAACAAGGTCAATCCAATGAGCTGACCAATGAAGGAGGTTGATCATACTCTCGGCTGGAGAGAGGTTGAAGAAATTCAAACATGGAGTTGGGCATTGATTTGGTAAGTCACAACACATTCTAAATACTTTGGAGAGAAAGGAAGGTTGGAAACTGGGTGGCATTTTACAAAGACAATGGGGCTGAAGATATTTTTTTTTTAAAGGTACATGATGACAGCAGTTTGGGATGGGGCAGCACCTCAGCAGAAGGAAGCATTTACAATGTAAATTAGAATGGGCGCCAGGAAGAAAGTTGGGGAGTCAGTAGGAATGGCATTGACAACAGACAATGGGTCTCATGTGTTATGATCCTCATGCAGACCACCAATAAACCAAAAGAATTGAATTCACCAACTGACCCCAATTTAGGAACAAAAAAAAAAATTACTTTAACACTCAAACTAAAACTGACAAAATTAAACATGAACTAACAGTTAAATCACAGTCCATAGAACCATAAAACCATAGAAAAGTTACAGCACAGAAGGAGGCCATTCAGCCCCTTGTATCTGTGCCGGCTGAGAAAAGTAGCCACCCAATCTAATCCCACCTTCCAGCATCTGGTCCAGCACTTCAGGTGCATGTCCAGGTACCTTTTAAAAGAGTTGAGGGTTTCTGCCTCCACCACAGATCTAGACAGTGAATTCCAGACACATGTCACTCTCTGGGTGAAAACGTTTTTCCTCATGTGCCCTCTAATCCTTCTATCAATCACCTTAAATCTGTGTCCCCTGGTAATTGACTTCTCCGCTAGGGGAACCAGGTCCTTCTTTTCTACTCTATCTAGGTCCCTCATAATTTTGTACACCTCAATTAAGTCACCCCTCAGCCTCCTCTGTTCTAAGGAACACAACCCTAGCCTAGCCAATCTTTCCTCTTGGCTGCAATTTTCAAGCCCTGGCAACATTCTTGTAAATCTCCTCTGTACTCTCTTCAGAGCAATTCTATCCTTCCTGTAATGTGGTGACCAGAACTGTATGCAATGCTCCAGCTATGGCCTAACCAGTGTTTTATACAGTTCCAGCATTATATCTCTGCTTTTGTATTCTATACCTCAGCCAATAAAGGAAAGCATTCCATATGCCTTCTTCACCACTCTAGATACCTGTCCTGCCACCTTCAGGGACCTGTAGACATGCACTCCAAGACTTCTTCTACCCCTCTCAACATCCTCTCATTTATTGTGTATTCCCTTACTTTGTTTGCCCTCCCAAAATGCATTACCTCACACTTCTCCGGATTGAATTTCATTTGCCACTTTTCCACCCACTCAACCAAATCAGTCGATATACATATATATATATATATCTCTTAAAGGTTACACGTTAATTATCAGATGCAACAAAGGTAGTCCTTATGAATCCTCAGAGTAGTCCTATCAGCAAGATGGCACCGAACATTCCCAAAGTCCATCAAAATCAGGAACTTCCTCAAGTAGTTTTCCAAGTCCTATCCTGCAGGATGCAGATACTGAAGTACCTGAGAGGAAAGAAATAAAAAGTGACATGATTGGGTTACAAGAAGGGGAGGAAAAACGAGAGAAAGGCCTGAAAGAGACCAGAAGAAATAAAAGTAATTAGAAGTAATGAGCATGAGTCTGAAATGGCAGCCAAAATGCGCACATGAATGGACAGGAGGGATTTCAAGTTGCATAGGCATGATCAAGATTAGGAGGCATGTCCTGGTCATATCTCAGAGGACATGTTTTGGTTGGATGACAGGGAGGCGATGATGGAACCACCTGGGCCTTCCTTTGTTCTCAGGTGTTAACAATTGCAATTTACATTTGCATTTTCAGAGCCACTGACTCCTTATTTACGAACTGAGAGTGTAGGAAAGTGCAATCTATTGTCCGTCAGGTGATACAACCTTGCATTCTCTGCTTTTCAAAAGGGTCTTTGATCTGGGCTCCCTGGTGACCTGGTAACCAAGATTCCTGTCTTGTTTTTAAGCAGAATTGTCAGTGAGGTCATATGACTTCTATGACTCCATCTTACACTACGTTAAAAATCATAGTTTTTAAAACATACTCATGCCATAAAGTCCAGCGTTCATAACAATTGCAATGAAGATTGCAGTCTGTGAGAACCTCTACAGAACATTCTCTGGAGGAACATGGACTCACAAAGCCACACAAAAGCAAAACACTGCGGATGCTGGGAATTTGAAATAAAAACGGAAAATGCTGGAAATACTCAGCAGGTCAAGGCAGCATCTGTGGCGAGAGAAACAGTTAATGTTTCAGGTCTGTGACCTTTCATCAGAACTCTTCCCATCAAAATCAATCTCTATGTCCAAGCTTTCAGTCATCCTGTGAAATATCTCCCTTCCTGGCTAAGCAACCCTTTCTTTACTTACCACAATCTGTTAAGTGCTGTGGAACTTTTGTTAAAGTTGTCATATAAATCCAAGTTATTGTTGGTATGTGTCCACAGCCTGAGAGCCTGCACTACAGAGTTAAACACCATGGTATGACATGAGCTCTCATCTACTTCAGCTGTAGGAAATGGGTCACAATGCAAGCGATTGTTGGTCCAGGTCTACATGTGACCCAATCATGTACAAAGTATGTTTGTGAGACATGATATTGTGGGCCCTGCAATGACACCTGAAACAAGAAATATGATGGCTGAGGGGTAACCTGATAGGTCTTCAAGATTATGAAAGGGTTTGATCATGTAGACATAGAGAAGATGTTTCCATTTGTAGGGGAGTCCAAAACTAGGGCCACAAATATAAGATTGTCACCAATAAATCCAGTAGAAAATTCTGGTGCAACTACTTGAATGTGGAACTTCCCACCAGTAGTGGTAATGTACAGCATGGTATAAATCAGGAAATTAAAAGTGCACGTAGCAAGGGCAATACAGTAATCATGGTTGGCATCAATCTACATATAGACTGGATAAATCTAATGAGCACCAACACTGTGGAAGAAGAATTGTTGGAATGTGACCAAGATGGTTTTCTGGAGCAATATATTGAGGAACCAAATAGGAAATAGACTATTTTGGATCTGGCATTATGCAATGAGAAAGGGCTAATTAATAATCTGGTGGTAAAAGAACCTTTAGGGAAAAGCGACCATGGTATGATGGAAGTTTCTATTAAGTTTGAAAAAGATGTAGTTCAATCCGAATTCGGGTCTTAAATCTAAACAAGGGCAATTATGAAGGTATGAGGAGCATGTTGGCCGTGGTGAAATGGAAAAATACATTAAAAGGTTTGACGGTAGACAGGCAATAGCTAGGAGACTGAGCGCGACCAGCAGAGTTTAAAAGTGCAGCGGCAGCGGGAAGGAGCGACACTGAGCAAGACCGGCAGAGTTTAAAAGTGCAGCGGCAGCGGGAAAGAGCGAGAACGAGTGAGACCGGCAGAGTTTAAAAGTGCAGAGGCAGTGCGCCCGAGTTTTGAAAAAAAAAAGCCAACAGTGATGTCACAGGAGAGCTGCAAAGTGATTGGTTGGTGAGTCACTGCTGTTGGGGAATAGCTCTAAATAGCTGGGTAAGTATCTTAGGTAAGAAAAGTTTAAAAGTTTAAAGTTTATTTCAAATATAGCAAATAATTTTTTTTAAGGGAGTTCTTTGTAACGAGGACCAGGGAAGAAGGGCCCTAAAGTAATGGATATTATTGGACATTAAGATCTTCCAGAAGGTTTAATTTAATTTAAAGGGTTAAGTCATGGCAGGAGAGCTCAAAGCCGTGGTGTGCTCCTCGTGCTCCATGTCGGAAGCCGGGAACATTTCCAGTGCCTAGGACCAGCATGTGTGCAAGATGTGTCTCCAGCTGCAGCTCCTGGAAGCCTGGGTTTCGGAGTGGGAGCGTCAGCTGGGGACACTATGGAGCATCCACGAGGCGGAGAGTATCATGGATAGCAGGTATAGAGAGGTGGTCACACCGCAGTTTCAGACCCCACAGTTAGGGGGGGAATGGGTGACCACCAGGCAGAGCAAGAGGACTAGGCAGGCAGTTCAGGAATCTCCTGTGGCTATTCCCCTGCAAAACAGGTATACTGCTTTGGATACTGTTTGGGGGGAATGGCCTCTCAGGGGAAAGCAGCAACAGCCCAATTCATTGCATCACGGTTGGCTCTGCTGCACAGGGGAGGAGTAAAAAGTGTGGGAATGCAATAGTTATAGGGGATTCAATTGTAAGGGGAATAGATAGGCGTTTCTTTGGCTGCAAAAGAGACTCCAGGATGGTATGCTGTCTCCCTGGTGCTCGGGTCAAGAATGTCTCAGAGCGGTAAAAGGACATTCTGAAGGAGGAGGGTGAACAGGCAGTGGTCATGGTACACATTGGTACAAACGACATAGGTAAAAAAACGGATGAAGTCCTAAAAGCAGAATATAGGGAGCTAGGAAGTAAGTTGAAAAGTAGGACCTCAAAGGTAGTGATCTCAGGATTACTACCAGTGCCACGTGCTCGTCAGAGTAGAAATAGCAGGATATATCGGATGAATACGTGGCTGAAGAGATGGTGTGAGGGGAAGGGTTTTAGATTCCTGGGGCATTTGGACCAGTACAAACTGGACGCATTACACCTGTGCAGGACCGGGACTGATGTCCGAGGGGGAGTATTTGCTAGAGTGATTGGGGAGGGTTTAAACTAAAATGGCAGGGGGATGGGAACCTTTGCAAGGAGTCAGAGGAAGGGGGATCAAAGACAAGAACAAAAGACAGTAAGGGGCATAAGAAAAGTGATAGGCAGAGAAATCAAAGGCCAGAATCAAACAGAGCCACAGTGAAAAATAGTGGGAAGGGGACAAGTAATGTTAAAAAGACAAGCCTCAAGGCTTTGTGCCTTAACGAGCGGAGCATTCACAATAAAGTGGATGAATTAATCGCGCAAATAGATGTAAACAGGTATGATATAGTCGGGATTACGGAGACATGGCTGCAAGGTGACCAGGGATGGGAAATGAACATCCAGGGGTATTCAGTATTTAGGAAGGACAGACAAAAAGCAAAAGGCGGTGGAGTTTCACTGCTGGCTAAAGAGGAAATTAACGCAATAGTGAGGAAAGATATTAGCTCTGACGAGGTGGAATCCGTATGGGTAGAGCTGAGAAACACTAAAGAGCAAAAAACGTTAGTGGGGGTTGTATATAAACCCCCAAACTGTAGTAGTGATGTTGGGAATGCCATCAAACAGGAAATTAGAGATGCTTGCAATAAAGGAACATCTGTAATTATGGGTGAATTTAATCTGCATATAGATTGGGAAAATCAAATTAGTCACAATACCATAGAGGAGGAATTCTTGGAGTGTGTACGGGATGATTATCTGGACCAATACGTTGAGGAACCAACGAGAGAACAGGCCAACCTAGACTGGGTATTGTGTAATGAGAGAGGAATAATTGACAATATAGTTGTGCGAGACCCCCTGGGGACGAGCGACCATAATATGATAGAATTCTTCATCAAGATGGAGAGTGACATATTTGATTCCGAGACAAGGGTCCTGAATCTTAGTAAAGGAAACTACGAAGGTATGAGGCGCGAGTTGGCCATGACGGATTGGGAAACGTTACTTAAAGGAATGACGGTGGATAGGCAATGGCAAACATTTAAAGAGTGCATGGATGAACTGCAACAATTGTTTATCCCTGTCTGGTGCAAAACGGAAAATGGGATAGGTAGCCAAACCAAGGCTTACAAGGAAAATTAGAGACAGCATTAGATCCAAGGAAGAGGCATATAAATTTGCCAGGAAAAACAACAGACCTGAGGATTGAGAGCAGTTTAGAATTCAGCAAAGGAGGACCAGGGGAATTTATTATGGGGAATAAAGAAATGGCTGACCAACTAAATGCATCCTTTGGTTCTGTCTTTACAAAGGAGGCCACAAATATCATACCAGAAATGTTGGGGAACACAGGGCTTTGTGAGAGAGAAGAACTGAAAGAAATCAGTATCAGTAGAGAAATGCTGTTGGGGAAATTAATGGGATTGAAGGCCAATAAATCCCCAGGGCCTGATGGTATGCATCCCAGAGTACTTAAGGAAGTGGCCCTAGAAATAGTGGATGCATTGGTGGTCATCTTCCAGGATTCTATAGACTCTGGAACAGTTCCTACAGATTGGAGGGTAGCTAATTTAACCCCACTATTTAAAAAGGGAGGTAGAGAGAAAGCAGGGAATTATAGACCAGTCAGCCTGACGTCAGTAGTGGGGAAAATTCTGGAGTCCATTATCAAAGATTTTATAGCAGAGCACTTGGAGAACAGTGGTAGAATCAGCAGAGTCAGCGTGGATTTACGAAAGGGAAATCATGCTTGACAAATCTACTAGAATTCTTCGAGGATGTAACTAGTAGAGTTGATGAGGGGGAGCCAGTGGATGTGGTTTATTTGGACTCTCAGAAGACTTTTGACAATGTCCCACATAAGAGATCAGCATGCAAAATTAAAGCACAAGGGATTGGGGGTAGTGTATTGCGATGGATAGAAAATTGGTTGGCGGACAGGAAACAAAGAGTAGGGATAAATGGGTCTTTCTTCGAATGGCAGGCAATGACTAGTGGGGTAGTGCAGGGATCGGTGCTAGGACCCCAGCTATTCACAATATATATTCATGATTTAGATGAGGGAACTAAATATAAAATCTTCAAATTTGCAGATGACACAAAACTGCGTGGGAGGGTGAGTTGTGAGGAGGATGCAGAGAGGCTTCAGAGTGATTTGGACAAGTTGAGTGAGTGGGCTAATGCATGGCAGATGAAGTATAATGTGGATAAATGTGAGGTTATCCACTTTGGTAGCAAAAACAGGAAGGCAGATTATCTGAACGGCTATAAACTGAGAGAGGGGAATATGCAGCGAGACCTGGGTGTTCTCGTACACCAGTCACTGAAGGTAAGCATGCAGGTGCATCAGGCGGAAAAAAAGGCAAATGGTATATTGGCCTTCATAGCGAGAAGATTCGCGTACAGGAGCAGGGATATCTTGCTGCAATTACACAGGGCCTTGGTGAGGCCACACCTGAAATATTGTGTGCAGTTTTGGTCTCCTTATCTGAGGAAGGATGTTCTTGCTATAGAGGGAGCGCAGCGAAGGTTTACCAGACTGAATCCTGGGATGGTGGGACTGACGTATGAGGAGAGATTGAGTCGGTTAGGATTATATTCGCTGGAGTTCAGAAGAGTGAGGGGGGATCTCATAGAAACCTATAAAATTCTAACAGGACTTGGCAGGGTAGATGCAAGAAGGATGTTCCCGACGGTGGGGGAGTCCAGAACCAGGGGTCATAGTCTAAGGATATGGGGTAAACCTTTCAGGACTGAGATGAGGAGAAATTTCTTCACCCAGAGAGTAGTGAGCTTGTGGAATTCGCTACCACAGAAAGCAGTTGAGGCCAAAACATTGTATGTTTTCAAGAAGGAGTTAGATATAGCTCTTGGGTCTAAAGGGATCAAAGGGTATGGGGCGAAAGCGGGATCAGGTTACTGAGTTGGATGATCAGCCATGATCATAATGAATGGCGGAGCAGGCTTGAAGGGCCGAATGGCCTACTCCTGCTCCTATTTTCTATGTTTCTATATTTAAAGAATTATTGCATGGTTTTCAAAAAACATGCACTTCTTTAAGGCAAAAGAACCCAATGGGAAAGTGAGTCAGCTGTGAATAACAAAAGAATTTAAAGATAGTATTAGATCAAAGGGGGAGGCTTATAAAGATGCTAAAAAAAGGTCTGAAGCTGGAGGATTGGGAGACTTTTAGAATCCAGCAAAGGAGGATCCAGAAATTGATAAAGAAAGAGAAAATAGAATATGAATGTAAACTAGCAAAAAATATAAATACAGATTTTAAAAGCTTCTGTAGGGATGTAAAAAGGAAATAAAATAGCAAAGACAAATGTGGGTCCATTACAGCTAGAGACAGGAGAATTTATAATGGGAAATAGTAAAATGGCAGAGAAGCTAAATAATTACTTTGGGCTGGATTTTACAAGCGGCCGCAACTCACGGTGGCGCGCTTTGA
Source organism: Heterodontus francisci (assembly GCF_036365525.1). Taxonomy (NCBI): domain Eukaryota; kingdom Metazoa; phylum Chordata; class Chondrichthyes; order Heterodontiformes; family Heterodontidae; genus Heterodontus; species Heterodontus francisci. Next base: position 58,847,482 of record NC_090380.1, read on the forward strand.
AGTCGGCAATCTGCCCACATGCAGCTGCTGCTACTAAGCCCCCGCGATATTTTGCACGGGTGCTCTTTAGCATCACGGCAATGCGCTGCCTGCCACCCCCCCCCCTCCCCAATATTACGTGACAGGAGGCAGGACATCTGACACCATGATGGACATTGGCTCAGCTGTGTAGCAGGTGCTGGGGCCCTATTTAAAGCATCCCAGCACCTGCTTCCAGATAGCTGCCAAATAAATACTTACCTCACTATTGAAGAGTGGGGATCTGGCAGCAAAGCAGAAAGTGCTGGAGAACCTTGGTCAACAGCCCTGAAAGTTAACTTTGTTTCCCTTTCCACAGATGCTGCTATACCTGCTGGGTTTCTCCAGCATTTCTGCTTTGCTGCCACATACTTACTCTGCTTTGTCCCAGTGTCCTGTGCAGTTGAGATCCTCTTCTTCCAGTTAAGTATAACATTCCTTCTTGTAAGATTGCTGCACCTGGGTGAATAATCTTAATTTTCCACATACCAGAACATGAGACTGAATTGTATCATAAAAGTCAAATACACTATCAGAAATAAAAGCATAATTTAAGAATTACATACTATGGGCTTTTAATTACCCGACTGTGAAATGCCACAAATTAATATGTATTTGGAATCTGTATTCGTTTCACTGCTAACTGTTGTGTGAAAAGACATGTAACTGGATTGAAAAGTACTTCTTAAAGTACCAGGAAAATAAGTTTATATTCTAGCTGCATTGCAAATCAGAAATATTACATTAATAACTATGGTCAACTGCTACAGAAGCAAAGTGTACGTCAACACGTGTCGATCTGTTATAGATGAAAAACCAGGACAACAGCACAGATTTCCTCACTAGTCCTGCATTAGTGCTCAAACATGTGCAAAAAAAACCTTGCAGCCAGAAGTTCGAGCAGTTACCCTGTGGAATCACCTTTGCATTTAAAAGACCAGAGCAAAAACCGAAGATGGCAGAGGGGCGCTCTAGGATGGCCCTACGATTCAGCGATGCCTCCCTGCTCACGCTACCTCAGGCTGTGCAGGCAAGGTGAGAGGTCCATTTCCCCAGGTAATAGGAGGCCCTCCCGCCTGACCAAGGCTGCCTGGCTGGAGGTGGCAGAGGAGGCAAGTAGCTGTGGGGTCATCCAGCGTGAAAGGGTCCAATGCCAGAAGAGGATGAATGATCTGCTTCGCAATGCAAAAGTAAGTGGCACTTTGTATCATGGCCCAACTGAACCTGGGTGCCCCACACTGAGTGGCAACTGTGTGCCACTGCCATGCCAAATACAGGGAGGTTGGGCAGAGAGGAATGACATGACATGGAGTTGTGCAGAACTTTGGTAAGGCCACAGCTGGAGTACTGTGTGCAATTCTGGTCGCCACATTATAGGAAGGATGTGATTGCATTGGAGGGGGCGCAGAGACGATTCACCAGGATGTTGCCTGGGATGGAACATTTAAGCTATGAAGAGAGGTTGGATAGGCTTGGGTTGTTTTCACTGGAGCAGAGAAGACTGAGGGGTGACCTGATCGAGGTGTACAAGATTATGAGGGGCATGGACAGGGTGGATAGGGAGCAGCTGTTCCCCTTAGTTGAAGGGTCAGTAACGAGGGGTCACAAGTTTAAGGTGAGGGGCGGGAGGTTTAAGGGGGACTTGAGGAAGAACTTTTTTACCCAGAGGGTGGTGACGGTCTGGAATGCCCTGCCTGGGAGGGTGGTAGAGGCAGGTTGCCTCACATCCTTTAAAAAGTACCTGGATGAGCACTTGGCTCGTCATAACATTCAAGGCTATGGGCCAAGTGCTGGCAAATGGGATTAGGTAGACAGGTCAGGTGTTTTAATGCATCGGTGCAGACTCAATGGGCCAAAGGGCCTCTTCTGCACTGTATTATTCTGTGATTCTGTGATGAATGGATGACAGTGTGACAGAACTCACCCTTGTCTGCAGCTCGCAACATGGCACCTACATGAGTGGCTCACTCAGTAGTGCACACCGAGCCTTCCCCAACTTTGGGCCCAGCAGCCCTCTTGTTTCCTGTATCAGGTTGTTGCCTTGCCATCCTTAATCACTGCCTCCTTGCTCCTCCGGGCAAAGAGAGCCTATAATGCTCATGAGGCGAGGACTGTTGGAGGAGTGCCAGATATGCGGATGCTGACACAGGCTGAGGAGGAGGCCCTCGAACTGGCTGCGACACATGTGGACTGTGCATTCGGTGCTATTGAGCTCGGGCTCCTGGGTGAACACGCATCCATTTGATATACACAATGATCAGTATGAAAATTATGCTGTTTGACACAATGCTGTCACAATCATTACATGCTCACCAGAAAGACTGACAGTGTGTTCTTCTCAATGTATCTTGCAGGTCAATGCTCTGAGTCAGCAATGGTGGCCCTGTACACCTCCTGCACCACAGAGTAAGAGACATTCTCAGAGGATGCAGCATCCCATGATGCCCTTGCACCAGTGCAGATACAGTCACCTCGGTGGGAATCTGGTCAGGCTTACAGTCATGTTCATAAGCTGGTGAGAGGTCCACACAAATGTGCCAGAGCAGCTGACCCAAGCTGAGACAGCCGAGGCCCCTGACAGTCGGAGGGCTGTGAGGGCCAGGCCCATGCTGAGTCCCAGGCTGCTGATGACCCTGTGTTGTGGTCAGCACAGGGCATGCTGGAGCTGCAGCAGCAGTTGTGGCAACATCTGGTGGAAATGCCACAGGCCATGCGCAGCTTTAAGCAGACAATGGGGGAGCCCATCCAAGCCGTGACAACCACCGTGTCCCAGGCATTTGAACACATGGCACCATACATGGAGACGCGGTGGCCCACCTTGTGAGCCACATTCCATTAATACACGATGACCTGCAATCTCTCGCTGAGGCCATCAGATCCACAAAACAGTAGTAATGTGTGAGAGGTGCATGGAGACTGCCCCTGCCCTTGGTTCTTGCCAGGACAGCAGAAAGGTTCAAACGAGCCTTGAGCTGGAGGAGGCGAGCCTGCAAGCCATATCTGGGGTCATTCCTCAAGGTGCATTCATTGTAGCCACCAGCCCCTCCGCCCCTCTGCCAGTGAGTCAAGCTCCAGCAGCCACTAAATCTGAGGAGAGTTGTGCAGTGCAGGATTTCCCCAGCCAGCCCCCAGCCAGCTGGGACCATCCAGGTCTCGTGCGCACAGAGGCCGACTGCCAAAGTCATCCACAGCCAAAGGGCAATGTGATCAGCAGCTTTCCTCCAGTCAGGCAGCTAGCGCAGAAGTGGCACCACGAAGGAGCATGCGCAAGCATTGCCAAAAAACACTAGGGCACAAATGGGTCTGCATGGGTGACACAACAATGTAGAACGGTCAAAATCAATATCTTATTCACTAGCGTGTGTTGCTTTTACTGTGTGAATGAAATGTGCCAGCATGTACCAATGGTGTCCCCTCCCATTACATCATTGGCCTTTCAGAACTGCCAATGTATGGAATAACATTATTGTCATGTCAGTATTACTCATGTGAGTCTCCACAGATGCAGTAACATGGACGATGGCTCAGTATGCTGCTGACAGTAACGGCGGACGCAAAGATGTTGCAGATGCCGACTGCTGCACAACAGGTGAACAAGGGTGCTGTGTGGCTTGCAGAGCCCAAGGTGGTTCCTATGGCATAGAGAACCTTTCATCAATGAGGCGTTGCCGTGCATTCCTAGCTCGCTGCATGCCCTACATGCGGCACCTCGATGCTCTCTGTCCTCCCATGCGCAATTCCTGCTGTAAGTCCTCATCGTTTGAGGATGAGTCCTGCTCACGTCTGTCCTCATCCTGCAAGACCTCCCCGCTATTGAGTGCATAGTTGTGCAGAATACAGCAGGCAGCAATGATGCGAGCTACCCTTTCTGGCTCGTACTGCAAAGCACCACCCAATCTATCCAGGCAGTGGAAGTGCATTTTCAGCATGCCGATCGCCTGCTCAATGGTGGCTCTTGTAGCTCCGTGTCTGGCATTGTATTTCCCCTCTGCAGCTGTGGTGGGGTCTCTCACTGGTGTCAGGAGCTATGTCTGAAAGGGGTATCCCTTGTCTCCAAGAAGCCACCCCTCCATCTGAGGCAGTTCAGTGAACAGCAACGTCAGCTGGGACTGACGCAGGATAAAGGCATCATGGCAGCTGCCTGGAAAGCGGGCACAGATTTGCATGAAATGTCACCGCTGATCAAATACCAGCTGTAACAAGATTGAGAGGGATCCCTTAATGCTAACAACTGCAGCTGGTAGCCTGGCGGGAGCCCTGCTGGCTACATGGGTGCAGTCCATGACCCCTTGCACCTTTGATTATCCCTCTGGGCCTGTCTCTCAGGGTCCATCCTGAAGCGCAGATACTCACTGGTCCTCTGGTACAAGGCATTGGTGACCTCCCTGATGCAACAGTGCACTGCTGACTGTGTGACCCCACAAAGGTTTCTGATGGGCCCCTGGAATGATGCATAGGCGTAAAGGTTAAGAGCTACTGTCACAATGAGGGCCACAGGCAAAGGATGTCCACCGAATCCCATGGGCTGCAGGTCATCAAACAGCAGAGCACAGAGATGTGTCACCACCTCTCTACATCTGCAGTCGCCTCTGACATTCGATGGTATGTCATGAGGAACCTGAAGATGTGCAGCATTCTATAGTGGCGAGCTCCCCTTGGGGGCTGCTGCCCATGACCAGGGGCCTCTACGTGGTCTGCACCTGCCTGTTGGTTCAGCCAGCGGCGCATATGGATCCTCAGGAGAAAAGGATCAGACCATGTAGGATAAGCCATACACATCTCCATGTGCCAAATAAAGCTGTGTCCTTCGCTTTTTCGGAGGTTCCTAACAGGGTAGGCAGTGTTGTTGACAGGTACATCAGGTGCTTTCATGGATCATCTATGTGGCATGGCATTGCATTACCTGTCTTAGCTCCCACTAAGAGTGGCGCAGCAATACCACATTAAGATTCGACCAGCTGCATCAATTGCCTCACCAGCCAGGTAACTTTTACACTCCTACTGTTTAAGGCACCCTTCCCACGCACAGGGTGACTGCAGTGCAATTGATCCTTCACACACACAAACAATGGCGCTGAGCAGCCGTCTTTTACAGAGGGAGGGTACGCAGTACCTTCCTTGATGCCTGCAGAGATGTGCCCCCTGCAATAACATCCCCCCTCCCACCTCCCTTCCAATGTGCAGTGTGCAGACCCCTCCAATAACATTCCCCCTCCCACCTCCCTTCCAATATGCAGTGTGCAGACCCCTCCAATAACATTCCCCCTCCCACCTCCCTTCCAATATGCAGAGTGCAGACCCCTGTAATAACATCTCCCCTCCCACCTCCCTTCCAATATGCAGAGTGCAGACCCCTGTAATAACATCCCCCCTCCCACCTCCCTTCCAATATACAGAGTGCAGACCCCTGTAATAACAACCCCCCTCCCACCTCCCTTCCAATATACAGAGTGCAGACCCCTGTAATAACATTCCCCCTCCCACCTCCCTTCCAATATGTACAGTGCAGACCCCGATATACAGAGATTTACCTGTACTGTCTCCGATTGCTGCCTCTTCTGCTGCCCGCCAGGTCCTCTCATTCATGAATGGGATGGCACGTAGCAGCCGCCCGCTCAACAAAAAATGTGGAACTGAGGATCAGTGAGCAGTGGGATGCATAATCAGACAAGGTAAGTATCAATTACCATATGCAAAGTGGGGTGCTGCCAACTAGCGGTGGGGAGGGCTGCACTGAGGTCCCGCCACCACCGGTAAAATGGGGTGAGCCATTCCCGACATTGGGAGTCGTGGCGGGATTCTCCCACTGGAATTTTCCAGGCCCCCCAGCCACGATCCCTGATACCGCAGGCCTCATAAAATTCAGCCTTTTGTGTCTGTCTTCACAGAGGAGGATACAAGAGGTCTCCCTGAAATAATTGAGATCCAAGGGTCTCGTGAGAATGAGGAACTGAAAGAAATTAGGAATAGTAAAAAAGTAGTATTGGAGAAATTAATGGGACTGAAGGTTGACAAATCCTCGGGATCTGATGATCTTCACCCTAGAGTGTTGAAAGAGAAGGCTACCGGGATAGTGGAGGCATTGGTCATCATCTTTCAAAATTCTATAAATTCTGCAATGGTGCCTGCAGATTGGAAGGTTGCAAATATAACCCCAATATTTAAAAAGAACTGCAGACCTGTTAGCCTGATGTCAGTAGTCGGGGAAATACTAGAATTTATTATAAAGGATGTGATTACTGGACACTTAGAAAATAATGGTCTGATTGGGCAGAGTCAACATGGATTTATGAAGGGGAAATCATGTTTGACAAACGTGTTAGAATTTTTTGAGGATGTGGATAAAGGGGAACCAGTGGATGTGGTGGTGCATTTGGACTTTCAGAAGGCTTTGATACATTCCCACATGTCGGTAATATACGAACATAGATTGAGGATTGGGTAATAGGCAGAAAACAAAGAGTAGGAATAAATGGGTCATTCTCAGGTTGGCAGGTTGTGACCAGTGGGGTACAGCAAGGATCAGTGCTTGGGGCCCAGCTGTTCAAAATCTATATCAATGATTTGGATGCGAGGACCAAATGTAATATTTCAAAGTTTGCGGATGACACAAAACCTGGTGGGAATGTGAATTGTAAGGAGGGTGAAAAGAGGTTTGAAGGGTATTTGGACAGGCTGAGTGAGTGGGCAAGAACATGGCAGATGGAATATAATATGGCTAAGTGTGAGGTTATTCACTTTGGTAGGAGGAACGGAGATGCACAGTATTTCTTAAATGGTGAGAGATTGGAAAGTGTTGATGTCCAAAGGGACCTATGTGTCCTTGTTCATAAGTCACTGAAAGCTAACATGCAGGTACAGCAAGCAATTAGGAAGGCAAACAGTATGTTAGCCTTTATCACAAGAGGATCTGAGTACAGGAGCAAAGAAGTCTTGGTTCAATGATATAGAGCATTGGTGAGGCTGCACCTGGAATATTGTGTGCAGTTCTCGTCCCCTTGCCTGAGGAAGGACATACTTGCCATAGAGGGAATGCAGCAGAGGTTCACCAGACAGATTCCAGGGTTGGTGGGATTGTCCTATGAGGAGAAATTGAGGAGACTGGGCCTGTATTCTCTGGAGTTTAGAAGAAAGAGAGGTGATCTCATAGAAGCTTACAAAAGTCTTAAAGGGTTAGACAAGGTAGATGCAGAAAGGATGTTTCCCCTAGCTGCGGGGTCTAGAACCAGGGGACACGATCTCAGAATAATGGGCAAGCCATTTAGAACTGAGATGAGGAGGGACTTCTTCACTCAGAGGGTGGTGAATCTTTGGAATTCTCTGCCCCAGAGGGTGGTGAAAGCTCAGTCACTGAGTAAGTTCAAGACAGAGATCGATAAGATTTCTAGTTGCTAATGACATCAAGGGACATGGGGATAGTGTGGGAATAAGGCATTGAGGTAGACGATCAGCCAGGATCTAGAATAGTTGAGCAGTCTCAAAGGGCTGAATGGCCTATTCCTGCTCCTATGTTCTTATTATTCCTATGGCGGAATCTTCCCAGCCCCGTGGAGGCGGGCTAGGAAGCAGGACCGGGAGCAAACTTAGGAAATAGCGTGTTGGGTGGTGTCCTTGATGCGTTCCCGCCTTCGAACAGTCTTGCTCTCCATGTTCTTCCTACCAAAATGAATCACTTTACATTTCTCTGCATTGAACTCCATCTGCCACTTGTCCGCCCATTCCACCAACTAGTCTATATTTGTTTGAAGCGCTACACTATCCTCCTCAAGAGTTCACAATTTTTCCAAGTTTCGTATCATCTGCAGACTTTGAAATTGTGCCCTATACACCAAGGCCTAGGTCATTAATATATATCAAGAAGAGATAGGGTCCCAACACTGACCCCTGAGGAACCTTCCTCCAGCCCAAAGTACATCCATTAACCACCACTCTGTTTCCTGTCACTTATCCAATTTCGTATCCATGTTTCTACTTTGTCCTACAGTGAGACAACTCTTCGGGGGCCTATAGACAATTTCCACCCATGACTTCTTCCCCTTGCTATTCCTTATTTCCACCCAAACTGATTCCACATCAAGGATTGCACCTATATCACTACTCACCACTGCACTGAAACCTTCCTTTATTAACAAAGCTACCCCACCTTCTTTTCCTTTTTGCCTATTTTTCCAGAATGTCAAATACCCTTGAATATGGAGTCCCAGTCTTGGTGACCCTGCAACCACGTCTCTGTAATAGCTATCAAGTCATACTCACTACTTTCTATTTGTGCCGTCAACTCTTGTTACAAATGCTGCGTGCATTCAGATAAAGAGCCTTAAGCTTTGACTTTTTGCCATTATTACTCATTCTGGTTCTGATTTCTGCTGCACTCTTCTGCTTATATTTTCTGCCCCTTCCTGTCACACTTTGATGACCGTTTGCCTCTTCACTACCCTGCATCTCTGCTCTCTCATTTCTTTTTGATTTTTTAAAGCTCCCTTAAATTGAACCCTCCCCCCCACTAATTAGTTTAAAGTCCTACCTACAATCCTAGTTATACAATTCTGCAGGACACTGGTTCAAATGCAGCCTGTCCCAACAGAACAGCTCTCTCCTTCCACTGTACTGGTGCGTGCCCCATGAATTGGAACCCATTTCTCCCACACCAATCTTTGAGTCACGTGTTTACCTCTCTAATCTTATTTACCCTACGGCAATTTGCATGTGGCTCAGGTAGTAATCAGGAGATTATTACCTTTGTGGTTCTGTTTTTTAATTTAGCCCCAAGCTGCACATCGTCCTTCAGCAGAACCTCTTTCCTAGTCCCACCTATGTCATTGGTATCTATGTGGACAACGACAACTGGATCCTTCCCCTCCCACTCCAAGTTCCTCTCCAGCCCAGAAGAGATTCCTTAATCTTGGCACCAGGTAGGCAACACAGCCTTCGGGACTCCCTGTCTTTGCTGCAGAGAACAATATCTATTCCCCTAACTATGCTATCTCCTATTACTACTACATTTCTCTTTTCTCCCCCCACTTGAACCACAGTGCTGTGTTCAGTTCGCTCATCCTCCCTGCAGCCTGTGCCCTCGTCCATACTGGGAGCAAGAACCTCGTACCTATTGGATAAGGGCACTGGCTGAGGCTCCTCCAAAGCTAAATTCTGGATACCCATACCTGCCTCACTCACACCCTCCTGTCCCTGACCACGGTCCAAATTTGATGTAATTAATCTAAGGGGTGTGACTGTCTCCTGAAACACAGTGTCCAGGTAATTCCCCCCCTTCCTAATGTGTCGCAGTGTCTGCAGCTCGGACTCCAGCTCATCAACTCTGAGCCGAAGTTCCTCGAGCAGCCAACACTTGCTGCAGATGTGGTCACCGTGGATCGCACCGGCGTCCACCAGCTCCCACATACTACAGCTGTAACACATCGCCTGCCCAGCCATCTCTATTCTATTTAATTAATTAATTTGGATGTTAAATATTTTAAAAGTGAATTTTTTAACTGTACTCTTCAGCTGTAATAACGTCTCTTGATTTAAACCACTTGGCCAAAAAGAGACGCGGAAGAGATACCCACCAATCACCGACCTGTTTTCCTGTGACATCACACTTCAGCTCTGACAGGTAGAGACAGGTAGAAGGGGCTCTCTGCCGCCGGTTTTTATCTCCCGCCACCGCTGTCTTTCTCAGTACATCAACAATTACTTGCCAATCAGCTTCTTCCGATGTACCATGGAGGCTGAAAAAGCAAAAAAGAACAGAGACCAAAGAGCACCTCCTTCCTCAGTAAAATCCCTCACACACATCTCACAGCCTTAATCTAATTAATTAATTCTAATTAATTATTAATTATTATTAAATTACACTAACTGAAACCTTACTAGTACCAACCTTAACACTCACAAGGTAGCTATTTTAGGGTTTAAAAAGAGCTGTTACTTACCAACCAATCAGCTTACAGATTTCCCGTGATGTCACTAAGTTTTTTTAATTCAGCGCATGCCGACACTGCCAAAGAGAGAGAGAGAGCTGCTGTCTGCCGCTCCGCTGCTAGGTGAGTGAGGGCCTTGAGCCCTGGTCTTGATTTTAAAGCTCCCGCTGGGGTTTGCTTCCTCCTAGGTCACTCCGCTCCGCTCCCAGATGAGATTGATACTGTGATTAAAAGCACTGACTTTTATGATAATCCCATTTTCAGTTGTATTAATCAAACTTCACAAGTTCCCTCTCTTAAATATGTAAAAGTAAATTTCATAAGCAATTTTTTAACCAATTATTTTTAAATGCTGCCTAATTGCACTGGTTCATGCAGATTTTCAATTTGGCAATATGCTAATTAGTTTGAGTGGAAACTTGGAGAAAAATAAAAGCACTTCTCAAAATGGGCGCATTTTGGCCAGAAACGCTGATTGCGCTCAAAGCGGAAACTCTACCCCAATATATTTTAATAATCCATATTATGTTCCTAGATGGACACATCTTAAGCACAGTATAGCTACATTTTATTATTTTTTCAAATGCACTACTGTGAGATCACATGAGGAAAGAGGAGGGGGAAGAAGAAATAGAAAGGGCTAGGAGAGAAAAGGTAAAGAGGAGGGGAGGAAGATGAAGAGGAGAGGGCCAGGGAGTGGAGTGGAAGAGAAAAGGAGATGGACAGAAAGGAGGGGAAGATGGAGGAGGGGATAAGGGGAAGGGAATAAAGGAATGGGTAAGGACAATAATTCTTCATACTTTAACTTTGGTGGACATATCAGGCAGAATTTTACTGTCCTTGACATTTCTCTGCCATTGGTAACAAATCCAGGTCCCGACCCCACTGGTATCGGCTGGCCACATGGCATTGCGATCTCATGGGAGGTGGCCAATTAAAAGGCCACCTTTGAGTTCGCCGTCCAATCAAGGACAGCAGGCAGGTACCCAAGGCCTGAAACTCTACACAGTTGGCAGCCCCACCGGGAAAGGTGGGCGCTGCTGAGACAGACAGAAGACCATGAGGGTACCTCAAAATGGAGGCGCTCTCTGCAGCATTCTTAAAATTTAAAAATCATGCCTGGCCACAGCTGTCAACCATCATAGTGGAAGGGGAACTGCTCCACAGGATGGCTTGTGGCCTCGGCTGTGGCTGTCGCATCCCAGCAAGTTCGTGCTGGGATGATTAAGACGAAGTGCCAATGGCAGTCTCCAGTTACCTGCCAGGTTCTGGCCTCAGGGTGGGACCCATATGATGTTGGGAAGATCCCAGCTGTGCCATCAACTTTCCCACAATTAGTCCCTTAATGGCTCTAATTGGCTACCCACCACTGCCATGAAGGGTACAACTCTAAAGGGGGTGCAGGAGCAGAGGGACCTGGGAATGTAAGTGCATATGTCATTGAAGGTGGCAGGACAGGTTGAGAGAGCAGTTAATAAAGCATACAGTAGCCTAGGCTTTATTAATAGGGTCATAGAGTACAAGAGAACAGAAGTTATATTGAACTTGTATAAGACACTAGATTGGCCTCAGCTTGAGTATTGCATTCAATTCTGGGTGCTGCTCTTTAGGAAAGATGTGAAGGCATTGGAGAGAGTACAGAAAAGATTCATGAGAATGGTTCCAGGGATGAGGAACTTCGGTTATGAAGATAGATTGGAGAAGTTGGGACTGCTTTCCTTGGAAGAGAGAAGGATGAGAGGAGTTTTGATAGAGGTATTCAAAATCATGAGGGGTCTGGTAGAGTGGATAGGAAAAAAACTGTTCCCACTCATGAAAGGATCAAGAACAAGAGGGCACAGATTGGCAAAAGAAGAAAAAACAGCATGAGGAAAAACTTTTTCACGCAGCGAGTGGTTAGGATCTGGAATGCACTGCCTGAGAGTGTGGTGGAGGCAGATTCAATCAAGGATTTCAATAGGGAATTAGACAGTTATCTGAAAAGGAAGAATGTGCTGGGTTATGGGGAGAAGGTGGGGGAATGACATTCAGTGAATTGCTAATTCGGAGAGCCGGTGCAGACACAATGGACCAAATGGCTCCTTCTGTGCTGTAACAATTCTGTGATTCTGTAAATTCAAGCAACAGCAAGTCATCTTTCGTTTAGGTACTTTACAGCCTATCAGACTCATCATAAACACTGTTCCCATTTTTTCCGACAGCAGTTGTTTGTATTGATTCTGCTTTTGTCATTTTAGCTCCACTTGACTCAGATATGTTTATTTTATTGTCCCATTACCACCCTCTTTTGCCTTGCACTATCATCCTTTTTGCCATTTAATCAGTCCTGCCTTCCACCCTAGCACAAACCTTTCCTATTGTTCTTTCCCCATCGCCCTTTCTCTGCTCTGTACTTGCTTAAAATTGTTACATGTCTAACGCATTCCAGTTCTGATGAAAGGTCATTAACCTGAAATGTTAACATTTTCTGCTTTTATTTCAGATTTCCAGCATCTGCGGTATTTTGTTTCTATCCAGTCTTATTTCCAATATTACACCTGTTGCCAACTTTGGCTTTTCCAAGATCCCAGCAGTTCAGGAACTATCAGGCTCTATACCATATTCCATCATCACTCTACAAGGTGGGCTGGTTTCTATAGAGCCCTCGACGCGGGATCCGTGGTGGGGAGGGGGGAGGGGGGGGCATGAAGATGGCCCCAGATGAGGCCCATCATCAATTTCGACGCCAGCAGAGCCTAGCCTGATATCGTCGGCGGCTGCGAGGCCTCATGGTGGCCACACCCCCAATCCCCCGCCACTTGGCGATGGGACTGCAATTTAAATATTTAAATAAATTACAATACCTGAATTAATGACTCTCCCATTGCCTCCTAATGTCCCGCCGCGATCTTCATCCCGGCGGCCGGTGCTGCCGCGCCTTCGTATCTCCGTCCAGGGAAACGAGATGCAACACTGTTGGGGAGACGGGAGGAGGTTAATTTTCTTAGTGCAGGGGAGGGCAGGGTCGAATTAGCATCATGGGTGTAGGGGATGGTAGGTAGGGATATAGTGTAAAGTTTGTGCAGTTGAGCGGGAGGGGCGGAGTGGGGTGGGGAAGGTCACATGGTAAAGATAAGTGTTTTGGGAGGCGAAAGGGCAAATAATTAATTTAATTGTTATTGGGGGAGTGGGAGAGGGGCAAAAGAGATGTATTTATTTTATTTCATTTTATCCATCATTAAATATTTAAATTTGCTGGTAGGGCTGACAGCCCTTTAAAAATGGTGTCAATGGCAACGGATGCCACTGCCACGTACGGACAGCCCACCCCCTCCATGTGATCGGGGAGTGGGGGGCTGCCCGCCCTGGATATTTAAATGAGCCGCCGCACTTGGAATTGCGGCAGCCCTTTGGCATGTGGCCCACGTGGGCGCGCCGCCATTCCGCGGAGGATTTCTCGAATCCAGCCGGTGTGTGAGCAGTATGGCACTGGCTAAACACTTCCCCATGGGAGATAATTAGAGGATGTCTAATTTGATTGGATCATTGGCAAACAGCATGGACAATATTGCATGACACTGGAGGACTAAAATAATGTATAAAAGTTTAAACAAGGATAACAAAAGATTCTTTTTTAAATCACAGCATCCTAGATTTTCCTATAAATGCTGTTTTAATGCAGTGTTAACCTATTCATTTTATATGAAAAGAATATCAGAAAATTCAGGTTTACATCTTGTAGAATTACTTGGCCTTTCTTTGCCGGTACTAAAACACTACAATGATCACAGGATGTTACGATATACAATTTACATGGAAAACCACGAGATTATCTCATGGCATCAGCTGACGGAGAACGAATCTCGTGGGATTGTGGAAGAAAATTAAGGAGAGTGGCAAAAAGACACTACCATCATCTTTCAATTAATGAAATCCATAACTATCAGTCAGGTGCATCAGGATTTATTACATCATTTTAGAATTCTGTTTTGAACTCTTGAATGCATATTATATATTGCATGTACAATTAAATACTGTAAACTGCAGACCTCCTTTCTTAAATGGTACAAATCTGAGACAAAAAAGATCATATATTTATAATAACTCATTAGCCACCACCACTCATTCAATGCAAATGCATTTCTTTTGGGTGATGAGGAATCAAAAGCAAGGGTCCCAACATGCAAAAAGACATTAAATTATTGTTACTAATTATATAAACTAAAACTGTTTAATATTAATATGCACTTTTCAATTATACAGAAATAAACCAAGATATTATTGGCATGCTATCATTAATTTAATAACTAGCTGTCTTTTAGATTACAGGGTGAAGGGACATTCAACCAAATATATGTTTTACAACCTGGGGGCTGAATTTCACCAGCCCCTCGACGCCGCGGGTCACGACGCAGGGGCCGGGGAAATTCTGCGGGGAGCGGCCCACTTCAACCCACGAAATCGAGAAGGGCCCGCCGGATATTACCGGTGGCGGGGGGACCTCGGTGCGGCACCCCTGCCGCCTGGCGGCAGGCTCTTCAGCTCCATATGCAGATCGCAAATAAATTTTGGCAAAATACTTATCTGCTGTCCCACGCCGATTTTACAGCCTCTGTTAAGCCTTCGCGCACCTTTGGAACTCTGTGTGGAGTTCCAAGGCAAGAACCTTGTTCGGGAGGGGGGAGGAATAAAATTTTCAGGCGGGAGGGGTGGAGGAGCAGGGAAATCAATTTTTATTGGATGTGGGGATGGTGGGAAGGGGTTGAAGGGCAAAAGATTGAAGGTTGGGGCTGGAAAGTTCGGGTATTTGAAAAATCAATTGTTGGTCATTTCAGGCAATGAAATGATGAGTGTGGGGTTGGGGAAGGGCCTCCATCACTTATTTTTATATTTAATAAAAATTATATTTTGCCTTTAAAAATTAAAATTATTTGTAAGGGCTTAAAGCCCTTTAAAAATGGCGGCGGCGCTTGTGTAGCGGCGTCGGACGCAGTTGCCAGGTACGCGGCGGCCACCCATACACATCAGCGGGGGTGGGCGCTCTGCCCCCACTATTTAAGTGAGCCCCCATGCGAAATATTGCGGGGGCTCCTCAGTGGCCGTCGAATGCAGGCACCCTGCTGAGTTTAAGGGACGTCGCTGCACAGCGTGGCGCCCAAATAAAATTCAGCCCTTGGACTCGGAAGAGGAGAAAAGTTAGATTACCTGGTATAGTGGCAAGTAGTGACATTTAGCGGAGACATTTAAATGACTAAAGGTAAATTTGTGGAAGTGGTTATGGAAACTAAGGAGCTAAGTGAAACAGGCGAGTACTTCATTAGGAAGAAGTGCTTTGACAATATACCAAGAAAGTAACTTATGGCCTCTCCGAGAACGTGGGAAAGCACGTGGAGAAACCACGTAACACAAAGAAAAGGAAACAATAACAATGAATAAAATAGGTATCAACATAGCAAAAGCAGAACGCAGGTCAAGTGAGATACAAGTCAGTATGCAGATTTAATCATTATTTGAGGAAATCCAATGACAGAGCTTAGGTTAACTGAATGTGCAGAAATTAGGGATATATCACGTGAAACAATTATTGGCAAAACTTCACAGAAACCAAAGGAAACCGTGTTACGAGCGAGGATGGAGTAGTGCACTGTCTTTCTCCAGTTCCACTTCTCCACGGGTCACAACATACCTATATGGCCAATTGTATACTTCATCTATTTTAGTTTCAGGATAAAATTCCCAAACTAGGTTTCTTTAATAAACAACAAAATTATTAAATTTATTACAAAACAAGACTTATTCAATAAAGATGCAAAGCTTATTAACATACAGGTTGACATATGCAAGTTCCTTTCTAAATTAACCCACCCCCACCCCACATACACACACACACATACAAGGCTGAAATTCATACCAGCCGCACGTAAAGGCGCCACTACAATCCTAAGCCTGGCGGCTCATTTAAATAGTCGGGGCGGATGCCCCCGCCCCCTCACCAATCATGTGCCGTCCCTGGCAATGGCATCAACTGCCTGTGTGCAGGCACTAACACCATTTTTAAAGGGCTTTGAGCCCTAACTTTATATTTAAATATTTAAAGAAACAGTGAATAAAAATAATTAAATACATTTAGTTTGTCCCTCTCCCACACCCCCAATAACCATAAAATTAATTACTTACCCTCTCCCCCGCAAAACACTTACCTTGTCTACCTGACCTTCCCCCACACAAAGTGCATACACTTTAACCTAAAACTTTTCCAACCACCCGCTCCACCAATAATGTTCCTTTCACTGCTTTCCTTACCCCCCGGCACTGAGAAACTTACCTCCTCCCCCACTCCCCACAAGTGTTCTGCCTCATTTCCCTGAATAGGGATCTGAAGGCGCGGGAGTGCTGGCCAGTGGCAGGAAGATCGCAGCAGGATGGAAGGTGGTGGTGTAAGTATAATTAATTCATTAATTTCAATTTATTTAAATATTTAAATGGTGGTCCAGTCGCCAAGTGGCGGGGGCTGCCACGAGGCCACGCCGCCACCGGCAATATTGGGCCGGGCTCTCCTGGCGTCGGGGTGTGTGGCGGTCCTCTCCCAGAGGCATTTTCCGGCTTCCCCTGCCACGAACCCAGATGTCAGGGGGTCTGTAAAATTCAGCTCACAGTTTTCTCTGCAGAGATCTCTGTACAACAAAAAAGCAAAAATTACTTTGACCAAATACTTGTTAATTCTTGAATCAGAAAAGATTTGATTTTTAAAAAATTTATTCATGCATGGGATGTGGGCATCGCTGGCCAGGCCAGCATTTATTGCCCATCCCTAATTACCCTGAGTGGCTTGCTAGGCCATTTCAGAGGGCATGTAAGAGTCAACCACATTGCTGTGGATCTGGAGTCACATGTAGGCCAGACCAGGTAAGGACAGCAGATTTCCTTCCCTAAAGGACATTAGTGAACCAGATGGGCTTTTACAACAATCGACAATGGTTTCATGGCAATCATTAGACTAGCTTTTTAATTCCAGATTTATTAATTGAATTCAAATTCCACCTTCTGCTGTGGTGGGATTTGAACCCATGTTCGCAGAGCAATACCCTGGGTCTCTGGGTTACTAGTCCATGGGATGTCCCAGCTGGTCCTTTACTCTGGTGTCCAAATACGCATAGACGGGTGTCACTGGGATCATTTTTGAAGCAGTTCTTTTCAGGCATCATCGAGGATTAGTCTGACAATTTTTAGTCTGGCAATTCCACAATTTTTAAACACGAGTCCTCAAAAAATATTTTTAAAATGGAAGCACTTTCATAACAACTGCATTCAGTTAAAAACTAATACTATAAATGGGCTTTGCGAATATCTTCATTTTATATTTTCTATCAACAGTCCAATAATGTAATTATTTCTGAAATATATTGGTGAGGATGTATGGAAAATGTCACACGAGGCAAATTAAGCAATGCTACAGTTGTCAGTCCTGTTTTGCAGTCCTTCTAACCCCACTCTCCCCGCCCCACTACCCCCCGCCACCTCTGGCATGACTGTGCCCTTCATAGTAATTAAATTCATTGCAAACTATGGTTCGATATGAGATTTTTTTGATGAAAAAAAATCAAGGTTAGCTGTTTTAGACTTATGAACATTTTTCTGTCTGGTCCCATGGGCTCAGATTTAGTTGCTATGGCAATGTTAACATGTGACTCACATTTTCCAACAATTACTTTAGCATGCAATACTTCATTTGCCTTGCAACATACGGAAAAAGGTGTCAAGATTTGCTATGGATGTTTTGCAAGACGAGCACTTCCTTTCTCCCCAGTTTTATCATAAACAAGCACACAAACTAGATAATCGTATTAATTTATGATAAATTAAATTATATAATCATACAAATCAAATATTTGGTGCATGATAGCAAAAGTTGAAAAGGTAGTCATGAAAATGAAAACACTCTGGTAAAACAATCCATCAATACAAGCAACTGAGCACAGCTTCATTTAAGATGATACAAAATAACTCCAAACTTTATGTAGAATTATGAAGATTTTACAGCACAGTAACAGACCATTTATTCCAATTGCTGGTGTTTATTTTATAATTCTCCTCCTTGTTATCAAATTCCTCCACTGCCTCACCTCTCCTTATCTCTGCAACCTTTCCAGCCCTACAACCCACTGAGATCTTTGCGGTCTTCCATTTGTGGCCTTGTGCATCCCTGATTTTTTTCGCTCTGCCATTGGTAGCTCTACCTTCAGCTGCCTAGGCCCTATGCTCTGACATTCCCTCTGTAAGCCACTCCACCTCTTTTCCTCCTTTAAGACACTCCTTAAAATGTACCTCTTTGACCAAGACTCTGTCCAAATATCACTTTATGTCGTTTTTGGTGTTGAATTTTGCTTGATAATCACTCCTGTGAATTACCATGGGTGTTTTATTATGGTAATGATTGTACTATGATAAATGCAAGTTATTGTTATTATGCTCCAGACGAGCCTCCTCCCACTCTACTTCACCTGAACCTATTAGCATATCCTTCTATGAGATTCCTGAAGAGAAATTTCAGCCTTCTCAGATGTTTGCATATTCCTCACAGTGCATGGCAAATAACTCGGCTGGAAATCTAAGTTAAGAACAGACTCGATGAATCAAATGGCCTCCTTCTGTGCTGTATTCTATGATACAGCACAGATATGAGACTGTTTGCAACTTTGCTGTTATATTTGATGCCGAGATGAGCTTCCGACCACATATCCATGCCATCACTGAGACTGCTTGTTCCACCTTTGCAATATCATTCAACTCTATCCCTTCATCAGCTGATAGGCTGCTGAAACTGTCATTCATGCCTTTGTTAACTCTAGACTTGACTATTCTAATGTACTCATGGCCAGCCTCTCACCTTCTGCAGAGTAAAGCACATTAATTTTGATTATTGGATGCGGGCAGTAAAGGTAGAGGCCACGTATGAGACCCTTAGGGAAATAATTCTCCTGGAAGAATTTAAAAATTCACTTCTTAGTAAGAACCCATGTAGAGAACCAGAAGGTTTCAACAGCCAGACAGGCAACTGAGATCACTGATTTACAAATCTTAACCAAGACTACTGATTACAAGCTTGTTTTCAAGCCCAAACTCTTTGACAGTCACCCCCACAAATCTGAGAAAGATAGAAGGTGGGAGGGTGAAAGGAAGGCAAGTAGCCAGGGACAAGAAGGGACAGCTGGGTATGGCCTGGTATCGCCTCCTTGGGCCAGAAAGCAAGATGCTGAGGATGGAAATGAGGTCCGAAAGCCTAAATGTTTCCATTGCCACAAGGTGGGACACCTTCATGCAGAATGCTAGGAGTTGCGGGGTAAATCCATGGGACTTATTGGGGTACACAAGGCCAATGCAGAGAAAGGGGCCCTGGCCAAGAGTGTGACAGAGCAAGCTGTAATTCTGACTGCAGCTGTAAGGCCAAGTACAAAAACTGCTGCGAGTGCGGAGGACATGCGCAAGATAACTGAGAGTTATAGGGAATTCCTGTCAAAAGGAAAAGTAACTCCTTATCCTTTAAGTGAGGCAGATAAACCTATAGTTATATTTAGAGGTACAGGAGCCACCCTAACTCTTTTGGTGGTGTAAGGCATAACTTTTCCACCAGAGAGTGCACTGAATGCCAAGGTTTTAGTGAAGAGTATCGGTGGAGAGTATATACCCGTACCTTTGTATCTGGTGCACCTGGAGTGTGACCTAAGGTCTGGAATGGTAACTCTAGGAGTTGTCCATAGTTTGCCTATAGACGGAATTGACCTACACCTGGGGAATAATTTGGCCAGAGCAAAGATAGTAGTCATGGAAAAACCAAGTGAAGTTAAAGAAACAGAACAATTGCAGGAAAAGGTTCCAGGAATTTTTCCTTCATGAGTACTGACCCAAGCAAGTTCCACTGACAGAGGTACAATTGGCACTGCAGACAGATAGCCGAATATCTGAAACTTTCTTTGGGGATTTGGATAATCCAAAGGAAATGTTCAGTAAGTCTTCTCTGATCAAGGCTCAGTAAGTTGATCCAAAGTTAAATAAAGTGTCACAATCGATTCTAACTGAAGCTGAAGCCAAGGGAGTTCCAGAAGGCTACTATATTAAAAATGGGATTCTGATGAGGAAATAGAGACCTCCTCACAGACATGCGGACGAAGAATGAACAGCAGTTCACCAGACAGTGGTACTGCCCAAGTATAGCCAGGAAATATTAAAAATAGCCCATGAAATTCCTATAGCGGGACATGTGGGGATCCGGAAGACCCAATCACATATAGGTCAACATTTTTACTGGCCAGGTCTTTACAAGGATGTGTTGCAGTTCTGTAAAATGTGCCATACTTGCCAGATTGTGGGAAAACTGCAATAAAACCAACACCTCTAATTCCCATACTAGTTTTTGGGGAACCATTTACTAGGGTATTGGTAGACTGTGTGGGACCTTTACCAAAAACAAAAGCAGAACACTCACTCTTATGGATATGACTATTTGGTTCCCAGAGGCCATTACCTTGAGAACAATTTCTGCTAAGGTAGTGGTAGAAAAGTTAACCCAGTTTTTCACTCGAAATGGATTACCGATTGAGATCCAATCAGATCAGGTTCCAATTTCATGTCTAAAATTTTGCAGGAAGTTATGAGTAATCTGGGTATAATACAGTTAAAGTCTTCAGCCTACCACCCACAAGCACAAGGGGCTTTAGAAAGGTACCATCAGACCCTCAAAATGATGATCAGGGCATACTGTCATGAATATCCCCATGATTGGGACAAAGGGCTGGAATTTCTTTTGTTTGCCACAGGGGTTTTACATAATCAGTCTACTGGTTTTAGTCCTTTTGAATTAGTTTATGGACATGAGATCAGAGGTCCTCTAAAATGAATCAAAGAGAAGTATTTAGAACAGAGGGACTAATCTTCTGTGTTAGATTATGTATCCGTGTTCCGGGAGCAGCTCACAAGAGCTTGCAAAGAGGCTCAGGAACACCTGAAAGCTTCCAAAACAACCATAAAGAAATGGGCAGACAAGCATGCCAAGACCCGAACATTTCAACCAGGGGATGAGGTGTTAGTATTATTGCCTTTATAGGGTGAACCACTGAAAGTAAATTATTTGATTGACGCCCCAGATCACCAGAAAAAGAATCAGCTGTTTCACATGAATATGTTGAAACAAAATCAATGCCAGGAGGAGGATAGGCAAGAACAGGTATGTCAGGTAATAGGGACAGTGAAGGGTGAAAGGGATAGTGAGGATGAGGCAAAAGGAGGCCTACACAATTCTCAAATTGAACCTCCTACTGTCCAGTTAGCTAATACAGAATTGTTATGAAGATTAGGCACTATGCCTTCATATTTAATGCAGAACAACGAGAAGCCAGCAAGGCTACTCACAGCATTTAGTGGAGTCTGTAGGGATAAACCAGGATGTACAACTTTAGCCATACATGATGTGGATGTAGGAGAATCCTCTCCAATAAAAGAGCATCCTTATTACTTAAGTCCAAAGAAACAGGCCCAGGCGAAAGCAGAAATCCAATACATGTTGGAAAACCACCCAATTGAACCCAAAGTAGCTAGAGCTTCCCAGTTGTGTTCATTCCTAAACCTGATGATTCAACTAGATTTTGTATAGACTACAGAAAGATTAATGCAGTAACGAAGGAGGACTTCTACCCAATTCCTCATTTGGAAGACTGTATTAAAAGAGTTGGCAGTGCCACATTTCTTACCAAAATAGATTTGTTAAAGCGATACTGGCAGGTTCCTTTAACACCCCGAGCTAAAGAAATATCGGCCTTTGTCACAGCAGACGCTCTTTTCCAATGCCAAGTGATGCCATTCAGGCTAAAAAATGCCCCAGCAACTTTCCAGAGATTAATAAATCAAGTGTCAGCCACTGTTCCTAACTGTGTGGTTTACTTTGATGATATTTTGGTATACGGTGACACTTGGAAGGACCACTTGGAACAACTAGAAGCTATATTTAGAAAATTAGTCAGCTGAATTGGTGATAAACCTTGCCAAAAGTGAATTTACAAAGTGCGGGTAACCTACCTAGGGCATAAAGTAGGGCAAGGACAAGTGTTGCCAAGAACAGCAAAAGTACAAGCATTGATGGAGTTCCCTGCCCCTAAGACTAAATGAGAAATCACAAGGTTTTTGGGATGTGTGATTTCTACCACAGGTTTGTACTAAATTTTAGCACTATAGTTGTCCCACTGATGGATTTGTTACAAAAAAAGAAAGCAAAGATAGTGTGGTCAGGCGAGTGCCAAGCATCTTTTGAGAGACTGAATGCCATTTTGATTAATGAATCAATGTTGGCTGCCCCAAATTTCACTTAAGCGTTCAAGGTTAATGATGCTAGTGACCTGGGGTCAGTGCAGTCCTGTTACAAGATGATGAACCGGGCATAGAAAGGCCAGTGGGATACTTTTCCAAAAAGCTAAATCAACACCAAAAGAGATACTCAAATATGGAAAAGGAAACTCTAGGTTTACTACTAGCTCTTAAGCATTTTGAAGTCTATATCCACCATGACTACAGAGACACACTGGTATATACTGATCATAACCCCCCCAGCCTTTGTGGAAAAATTCAAAAACCAGAACGCCAGATTATTTCGATGGAATTTACTATTGCAGTCCGTCCTATCACTTAAAGATTATCCACATTGCAGGGAAAAATAATATAGTTGCTGATGCTTTGTCTAGGATTTAACCTTGTTTTGAGTTATCTGAGTACAAAGATGGTACAAAGCAGAACTGCATCAGTTACAGATAAAGAGTGAATGAGAATGAGTGTGTAAATGTGTTTTAATTTTTTTTACATCTTCTGTTTTTTTTCCACTCTGTAAAGAAACGCATTTAAAAATGGCATTTCATTCCTCCAAGGATGGAGGTATTATGAAAGAACTTCAATTTTTTTAGATTTTGTGAGGACTCATGTTTTAAAATTGTGGAAATGGATTCCTTTGGAGGACTGAAGAGATTACATAGATGCAGGACTTTATTTTGTTTTTAAAAGAACGGTCACTGGAAGGTCTTTAGGACTTGGTTTAGAAACACACTTACTGGAAGTCACATGACTTCAGCTAAGTAAACAGCAAGAACCTTGGTGACTAGGGGGAAATGTTTACCGAGACGTGACATGTCAAGATTTATGGTGGTCAAGAGTTGGTTTCATTTTGGATATTGCTTTGAGTCAGTTGGAGGTTAGCCTGCTAAGAGAGAAGACACCAGCTCATCCTTTCTCCAGAATCCAGTGTGATAGCTGAAGCCCCTGATTCCGCATTTCTCCAGGAAAGCCTGCAATACTAATCCTTGAAATCGCCTAAAGTGAACTGCTCCAAAAAGATCCCAGTGACAGCCGTCTATGCGTATTTGGTACACCTGAATAAAGGGACAATTGATATCATTTCATATCTTCTCCTTTTTGTTCAAGAATTAACAAGTATTTGGCCAAAGTATTTATTTGTCTTTTTTGTAAAAAGATCTCTGCAGAGAAAACTTATTTATTTTTGCTTTAAGTGTGTGTGTGTTGGGCTAATTTCATATTTCAATCTGTGTGTTAATGCTTTGCATCTTCACTGAATAAGTCTAGTAAATTTATAATTTTGTTGTTGATTAAAGAAACCTGGTTGGTGGATTTTATTCTGAAATAAAAAGAGTATATAATTGACCGTATCAGTAACTGGGTAAACATTTAAATATATGCTGTGACCCATGGAACTCGAGGAAGACAGTGAACTCCTCCTGCCTCGTCGTAACATTAGACACAAAGTCCCATTCACCCATCAGCCCTGTGTTCACTAGCCTACATTGTTCCTGGTTAAACTCCCTCCAAAACAGCAATTCCAAATCAACTTTATCAAACTATCTAATATTCCATACAAAAGTCAACAATTCATCCTTGAGCATTCTTTTAGTGCCTGTCTTCCAGGTGACTTTACCTGGCCTGGTGCTCCGAGGCAGTGCTAACCCAGTAGCTGCGGCATGACTGGCAGATGCTGCTGACTTTCAGTAGAAGAGAATGCAGATGGCTCTACAGGACAAACTCGAGCTGTTCTGACCCTAAAAGGCCTGGCTTTGGAATGCACCACCTTGGCAAGCAACAGCATGGGCACTGGCGGAGTGGCAATGGTGGGAAGACAAATATTATCATTCTGAGAGAGGACAGCAGGTTCATGTTCCATGGAGCCACTGCCACTCCCCCGGAACAACACCTCAGCAATTATAATAAACTGTTGGAGGACAGATTGCTGGACTGCTGCGGGACCCTGAAAGCCCCTTGGAGCACTTGTCTCCACAACCATGTTGGACAGCATTCCGAGCCTGCGTAGCAACAAGCTGCACTTGTATGGCAACAAGTTGAGATTGCATGACTTCAGCACTCAGATGTTGGGTGGCTTTTGCTTATGTTGCAATGGAAGCTCATGAACATGGCCATCTGATGCTGCATCACGGTCAGGTCTGCAAGTGTTCTCTCTGGAAAGGATGGTCTCCACGCTCTGTGCACAGCATTGTGCCAAATTGGTGCTGGATTTCTCCATGCTCCTTGACAGTAACATTAGGCTTTCCAGCAGGCCTGCCAATGCACCAAGCATTTCTGTGTGCATACCTATCAATCTTTTTCTATATGCCACTATAGCTCCTCTGCAGCAGAACCCATATGTGACCGCGCTCTCCGGAAAGCTGGCACCTGTGTTATCCTTTACCTCTGCCATGCCTGCAGCCCACTCATGCCTGATGACTCACCATGTGCAGATCCCATCTCCAGATTATACTTTGGGCTGGGACCAGTGTCCTGGTGAATTGATAAACATAGAAACATAGAAAAATAGGAGCCAGAGTAGGCTATTCGGCCCTTTGAGCCTATCAGCTAATACGATCATGGCTGATTGTCCAAACTCAGTAACCTGTTCCCGCTTTCGCCCCGTATCCCTTGATCCCATTAGCCCTAAGAACTATCTCTAACTCTTTCTTGAATATATTTAATGATTTGGCCTCAACTGCTTTCCGTGGTAGAAAATGCCACAGGTTCACCACTCTCTGGGTGAAGAAAGTTCTCCTCATCTCAGTTCTAAATGACTTACCCCTTATCCTTAGACTGTGACCCATGGTCCTGGACTCCCCAGCCATCGGGAACATCCTTCCTGCATCTAGTCTTGTCCAGTCCTGTCAGAATTTTGTAGGTTTCTATGAGATCCCCTCATTCTTCTAAACTCTAGTGAATACAAGCCTAATCGACCCAATCTCTCTTCATACGTCAGTACTGCCATCCCAGGAATTAGTCTGGTGAATCTTTGCTGCACTCCCTCCATAGCAAGAACATCCTTCCTCAGATAAGGAGACCAAAACTGCACACAATACTCCAGCTGTGGTCTCACCAAGGCCTTGTATAATTTCAGCAAGACATCCTTACTCCTGTACTCGAACCCTCTCGCTATGAAAGCCAACATACCATTTGCCCTTTTAATTGCCTGCTGCACCTGCATGCTTACTTTCAGCGACTGGTGCACAAGGACACCCAGGTCTCGCTGCACCTCCCCCTTTCTCAATCTATCGCCGTTCAGATAATAATCTGCCTTTCTGTTTTTGCCACCAAAGTGGATAACCTCACATTTATCCGCATCATACTGCATCTGCCATGTATTTGCCCACTCACTCAACCTGTCCAAATCACACTGGAGCTTCTCTGCATCCTCCTCACAGCTCCCACTCCCACCCAGCTTTGTGTCGTCTGCAAACTTAGATATATTACATTTAATTCCCTCATCTATATCATCAATATATATTGTGAATAGCTGGGGTCCGAGCACCGATCCCTGCGGTACCCCACTAGTCACTGCCTGCCACTCAGAAAAAGACCCGTTTATTCCAACTCTTTGTTTCCTGTCTGCCAACCAGTTCTCCCTCAATCCCCTGCGCTTTAATTTTGCACGCTAATCTCTTACATGGGACCTTATCAAAAGCCTTCTGAAAGTCCAAATAAACCACATCCACTGGTTCTCCCTTATCTATTCTACTGGTTACATCCTCAAAAAATTCCAGTAAATTTGTCAAGCATGATTTCCCTTTCGTAAATCCATGTTGACTTTGTCCGATCCTGTCATTGTTTTCCAAGTGCTCTGCTATTATATCTTTTATAATGAACTCTAGCATTTTCCCCACTACTGATGTCAGGCTAACCGGTCTATAATTCACTGTTTTTTTTCTACCTCCTTTTTTAAATAGTGGGGTTACATTAGCTACATTCCAATCCATTGGAACTGTTCCAGAGTCTATAGAATTTGGAAAAATAACCAGCAATGCATCTATTATTTCTAGGGTCAGTTCCTTAAGTACTCTGGGATGTAGATTATCAGGCCCTGGGGATTTATCGGCCTTCAATCCCATCAATTTCCCTAACACCATTTCCCTACTAATACTGATTTTATACAGTTCCTCCTTCTCACGAGACCCTATGTTCCCCAACATTTCTGGAAAGTAATGTATGTCCTCCTTTGTGAAGACAGAACCAAAGTATGCATTTAATTGGTCTGCCATTTCTTTGTTCCCCATTATAAATTCCCCCGTTTCTGACTGTAAGGGACCCACATTTGTCTTCACTAATCTTTTTCTCTTCACATATCTATGGAAGCTTTTCCAATCAGTTTTTATATTCTCTGCAAGCTTACTCTCATACTCTATTTTCCCCTTCTTAATCAATCCCTTTGTCCTTCCTTTGCTGAATTCTAAACTGTTCCCAATCCTCAGGTTTGCTGCTTGTTCTGGCCATTTTATATTTCTCCTCCTTGGATCTAATACTATCCCTAATTTCTTTTGTATGCCACGGTTGAGCCACCCTTCCTGTTTTATTACTTTTTTTGAGAAACTAGGGTAGTAGACAAGGATTTAAACTAACAAAGGATGGGGGGGGTGGGGGGCGCAGTGGCCTGGAGGATTCCGGAAAGGGTAAATCCAAAATTGGCAAGAGAAATGTCGTGGCTCCAGAGAAGAGCAGTATTTTGGGCAAACATAAGCAGACTGGGTCAGGAAGGGACAGAGAGAGTAACAAAGGTAATAAGGCATTAGTAACGAAGGCGACATCAGGAAAAAAATTTGAAACAATGCCAAAGCTAAAGGCACTATGACTAAATGTATGAAGCTTTCGCAACAGATTAGATGAATTCATAGCACAGATAGAAATTAATAGGTTTGATCAAATAAACATTATGGAGACGTGGTTGCAAAGTGACCAAAGTTGGGAACTAAACTGCAGCATATTTAACCTTTAGAAGAGATAGGCAAAAGAGGAGAGGTAGCCCTGATAATAAAGGATGGGATAAAGACAATAGAGAGAAAGGATCTTAACTCAGGAAATCAAGACAAAGGCCAGGATTTTCAATTGCCGGTGGGATCAGGAAGGGGCTCAGACGTAATTTGAAAATCGCATTCCCGGAGGGCTGCACTGGATCCAGCCAATTCCGGAATGTCAGGCAATTTTCAAAGGGAGGGCAGGAGGGGCAAATGGGGAACCTGATTGCTTCCAATTGATGGCCCATTGAGCTCTTTGAGGAGCTTGTTAACGGGCCAGAGAGGGCAAGAAGGCAATTTTCAAGGCTGAGATCGCCAAACCCAAACAATCTGGTGCATGTTTGTGCACAGCTATCAGGTTCTAAGTGGGCAGAGCTTAAGGATTTTTGTTGATGATGATAAGCTTTGGGTGCTGGGGGATCTTGCGCCAGATCATGTGCTTTACCTTCCATTTGGCCACTTGTGTGCTTGTTAAGGCTGATGGCCCTCTGAGGTGCTGCCTGTTCTTTTCTGCAAGGCAGCAGCAAGCTCCACAATGGCTGTGCTTTGTCTTTGCCGCTCACGCTCTGCAGGCAGCTCCCACCTCCAGGTGATGCTCAATACCACAAATTTAAAGATTGCATCACGTGAATGACAAAGAACAAAGAACAGTACAGCACAGGAACAGGCCATTCGGCCCTCCAAGCCTGCGCCGATCATGATGGCTGTCTAAACTAAAACCTTCTGCACTTCCGGGGACCGTATCCCTCTATTCCCATCCTATTCACACTCACCACCCTCTGTGTAAAAAACTTGCCTCGCACATCCCCTCTAAACTTTGCCCCTCTCACCTTAAACCTATGTCCCCTAGTAACTGACTCTTCCACCCTGGGAAAAAGCTTCTGACTATCCACTCTGTCCATGCCGTTCATAACTTTGTAAACCTCTATCATGTCACCCCTCCACCTCCGTCGTTCCAGTGAAAACAATCCGAGTTTATCCAACCTCTCCTCATAGCTAATGCCCTCCAGACCAGACAACATCCTGTAAACCTCTTCTGTACCCTCTCCAAAGCCTCCACGTCCTTCTGGTAGTGTGGCGACCAGAATTGCATGCAATATTCTAAGTGTGGCCTAACTAAAGTTCTGTACAGCTGCAGCATGACTTGCCAATTTTTATACTCTATGCCCCGACCGATGAAGGCAAGCATGCCGAATGCCTTCTTGACTACCTTATCCACCTGCGTTGCCACTTTCAGTGACCTGTGGACCTGTACGCCCAGATCTCTCTGCCTGTCAATACTCCTAAGGGTTCTGCCATTTACTGTATACTTCCCACCTGCATTAGACCTTCCAAAATGCATTACCTCACATTTGTCCGGATTAAACTCCATCTGCCATTTCTCCGCCCAAGTCTCCAACCGATCTATATCCTGTTGTATCCTCTGACAATCCTCATCACTATCCGCAACTCCACCAACCTTTGTGTCGTCCGCAAACTTACTAATCAGACCAGCTACATTTTCCTCCAAATCATTTATATATACTACAAACAGCAAAGGTCCCAGCACTGATCCCTGCGCAACACCACTAGTCACATCCCTCCATTCAGAAAAGCACCCTTCCACTGCTACCCTCTGTCTTCTATGACTGAGCCAGTTCTGTATACATCTTGCCAGCTCACCTCTGATCCTGTATGACTTCACCTTTTGTACCAGTCTGCCATGAGGGACCTTGTCAAAGGCTTTACTGAAGTCCATATAGATAACATCCACTGCCCTTCCTTCATCAATCATCTTTGTCACTTCCTCAAAAACTCAATCAAATTAGTGAGACACGACCTCCCTTTCACAAAACCATGCTGCCTCTCGCTAATAAGTTTGTTTGTTTCCAAATGGGAGTAAATCCTGTCCCAAAGAATCCTCTCTGATAATTTCCCTACCACTGATGTAAGGCTCACCGGCCTATAATTTCCTGGATTATCCTTACTACCCTTTTTAAACAAAGGAACAACATTGGCTATTCTTCAGTCCTCTGGGACCTCACCTGTAGCCAATGAGGATGCAAAGATTTCTGTCAAGGCCCCAGCAATTTCTTCCCTTGCCTCCCTCAGTATTCTGGGGTAGATCCCATCAGGCCCTGGGGACTTATCTACCTTAATGTTTTGCAAGACACCCAACACCTCCTCCTTTTTGATAATGAGACTGAGACTATCAACACTCCCTTCCCGAGGCTCATCATCCATCAAGTCCTTCTCTTGGGTGAATACTGATGCAAATTACTCATTTAGTAACTCGCCCATTTCCTCTGGCTCCACACATAGATTCCCTTCTCTGTCCTTGAGCGGGCCAACCCTTTCCCTAGTTACCCTCTTGCTCTTTATATATGTATAAAAAGCCTTGGGATTATCCTTAATTCTGTTTGCCAATGACTTTTCATGACCCCTTTTAGCCCTCCTGACTCCTTGCTTAAGTTCCTTTCTACTGTCTTTATATTCCTCAAGGGATTCGTCTGTTCCTAGCCTTCCAGCCCTTACGAATGCTTCCTTTTTCTTTTTGACTAGGCTCACAATATCCCGCATTATCCAAGGTTCCCGAAACTTGCCAAACTTATCCTTCTTCCTCACAGGAACATGCTGATACTGGATTCTAATCAATTGATATTTGAAAGACTCCCACATGTCAGATGTTGATTTACCCTCAAACAGCCGCCTCTAATCTAAATTCTTCACTTCCTGCCTAATATTGTTATAATTAGCCTTCCCCCAATTTGGCACCTTCACCCGAGGACTACTCTTATCCTTATCCACAAGTACCTTAAAACTTATGGAATTATGGTCACTGTTCCTGAAATGCTCCCCTACTGAAACTTCGACCACCTGGCCGGGCTCATTCCCCAATACCAGGTCCAGTACGGCCCCATCCCTAGTTGGACTATCTACATATTGTTTCAAGAAGCCCTCCTGGATGCTCCTCACAAATTCTGCCCCATCTAAGCCTCTAGCACTAAGTGAGTCCCAGTCAATATAGGGGAAGTTAAAATCACCCACCACTACAACCCTGTTACCTTTACATCTTTCCAAAATCTATCTACATATCTGCTCCTCCGCCTCCCGCTGGCTGTTGGGAGGCCTGTAGAAAACCCCCAACATCGTGACTGCACCCTTCCTATTCCTGAGCTCCACCCATATTGCCTCGATGCACGACCCCTCCGAGGTGTCCTCCCACAGTATAGCTGTGATTAGATTAGATTCGATTAGATTAGATTAGAGATACAGCACTGAAACAGGCCCTTCGGCCCACCGAGTCTGTGCCATTTATACTAATCCTACACTAATCCCATATTCCTACCAAACATCCCCACCTGTCCCTATATTTCCCTACCACCTACCTATACTAGTGACAATTTATAATGGCCAATTTACCTATCAACCTGCAAGTCTTTTGGCTTGTGGGAGGAAACCAGAGCACCCGGAGAAAACCCACGCAGACACAGGGAGAACTTGCAAACTCCACACAGGCAGTACCCGGAATCGAACCTGGGTCCCTGGAGCTGTGAGGCTGCGGTGCTAACCACTGCGCCACTGTGCCGCCCTTAACAAGTAATGCAACTCCCCCACCCCTTTTGCATTCCCCTCTATCCCGCCTGAAGCTTCTAAATCCTGGAACATTAAGCTGCCAATCCTGTCCTTCCCTCAACCAAGTCTCTGTAATAGCAACAACATCATAGTTCCAAGTACTAATCCAAGCTCTAAGTTCATCTGCCTTACCTGTTATACTTCTCGCATTGAAACAAATGCACTTCAGACCACCAGTCCCGCTATGCTCTGCAACATCTCCCTCCCTGCTCTTCCTCTTAGTCTTACTGGCCTTATTTACTAGTTCCTCCTCATTTATTTCACTTGCTGTCCTACTGCTCTGGTTCCCACCCCCCTGCCACACTAGTTTAAACCCTCCCGAGTGACGCTAGCAAACCTCGCAGCCAGGATATTTGTGCCCCTCCAGTTTAGATGCAACCTGTCCTTCTTGTACAGGTCCCATCTATCCCTGAAGAGATCCCAATGGTCTAGATATCTGAAACCCTCCCTTCTACACCAGCTGTTCAGCCACGTGTTTAGCTGCACTATCTTCCTATTTCTAGCCTCACTGACACGTGGCACAGGGAGTAATCCCGAGATTACAACCCTCGAGGTCCTGTCTTTTAACTTTCTACCTAACTCCCTAAACTCCCCCTGCAGGACCTCATCACTCTTCCTGCCTATGTCATTGGTACCGATGTGTGCCACAACGTCTGGATGTTCACCCTCCCCCTTCAGAATGTCCCCTGTCCGTTCAGAGATATCCTTGACCCTGGCACCAGGGGGGCAACATACCATCCTGGAGTCTCTTTCACGTCCACAGAAGCGCCTATCTGTGCCCCTGACTATAGAGTCCCCTATAACTATTGCTCTTCTGCGCTTTGTCCCTCCCTGCTGAACAACAGTGCCAGCCATGGTGCCACTGCTCTGGCTGCTGCTGTTTTCCCCTGATAGGCCATCCCCCACAACAGTATCCAAAACAGTATACTTGTTAGAGAGGGGGATAGCCACAGGGGATTCCTGCACTGACTGCCTGCCCCTTCTAGCGGTCACCCATCTATCTGCCTGCACCTTGGCTGTATCCACTTCTCTAAAACTCCTGTCTATGACGCTCTCTGCCACCTGCATGCTCCTAAGTGCATCCAGTTGCCGCTCCAACCGATCCATGCGGTCTGTGAGGAGCTGCAACTGGGTACACTTTCTGCAGATGTAGTCGTCCGGAACGTTGGAAGCTCCCACTTCACCCCTCTAACTGACATTTCTAGCACTAATTAATAAATTAATTTAAGATAAATAAATACTTATTAAATCCTTACTGAATTGTTATAACTATATGGTCCCTCGTGCTAGATTCCTACTATAAATATTAAATTCTAACTAAATATTGTAATCTCCTCCCTCTGGTTCAGTAGACATCGTTGCAGTCTTCAGCCCTCCAAAAGGAACCATAGGCTGTCTGCTTGGGAACAAAGGCTACCCCCTCTACATCTGGGTGATGACTCTCCTCCAACGCCCAGCCATATGACGAGAGGACATGCACATGAAAGCTGCAGAGGTACACAAAACATCATTGAGCAGACAGTCGGCCTAATGAAATATCGGTTCCACTGCCTTGACCGCTCGGGGTGGTAGGGTGGGGGGTAGTGCTGCACTATACACTGGAGCAGCTTTTGAAATTCATGGTGGTCTGATGTGAATAGCAGGAGGTATGTAGAGGTAGTGAAAAGTGGGAATAAGATTAGCATCATTGGAAGGTGTGTGAGGACGATGTAGACTATGTGAATGTTCAGTGTAAGTCCTGAGTGCTAGGGAGTGCTGCTGGGTGAGAGATGGCAGTGTGGTACATTGAACAGCTTGAGAGGCTGATGGTTTGGTGAGTATGATATGCAATGTGAAGATACATTCGCTGACCTTGGCCATGTATGTGAAGCCCTGCCAAGTCCTCAGGGCCAGATTCCAGGCCTTGGCCACCTGCTCCCATTTCCGAACAGAAGGCCTGCCTTGAAGAACTCTTGGTCCCCGTGGCAAAATTGCCTCTCTTCTTCTGTCCACCTTGGTCACTAATGTCTCCAGTGCTGCATCCATGTACTTGGAAGTCCTCTTCTTGGCCTGGTGTTCCATTTCTCTTGTTTAGATTTACACTGATAGCAGCCATCTCTGATCCAATGTAGCTTCCTTTTAACAGGGGCAGACTGCCTCTAAGAGCTGCATGCTAGCTGGAACATGTGTGAGCCTTGCATGAACTTAGGCCCCCTGTCGTGTATGCAGCCAACCAGATGTACAGGTCACACTGGGCTGTACACTGAAATCATTTTAGGCTGTATTTGCTGATAACGCAATGACTAGGTGGCGCAGTACTTGCACATGCGCAAGTGCAGCCTCATGCACTGTAACATCACTGTCTGCGACGTTTTTGGCAGCTGCCAGGATTAAAGATGGCGCTTCTCAATTTATCACAAAAAACAAATTAAATTCAATTGCTGCAATCCCATCCCACCCCTGACAATATCCTGCTTCTCTTCTCTGGCGCTGCCTCCCATGCCCGTCTGCTCACTGCTTGCTCCCGGCCTCGCCGCTGCCTTCCCTCAGACACTTGCTCCCCGCTTGAACTCCAACCCCCACCCCACCTGTCGCTAAAAGGGTTAGGAAAATCCTCAAACTTGCTTTTCCTGCTGTTGGGGGGTCCACTCTAACTTCCTGGTCGCCTAATTGTTCCTCAAATCCCTGAGCTACAAGTCTGGTCTTCGCTTTGTATGTACCATTGGGAAGTCCTTTCTCTGTACAGATCCATCTATGGGACAATGCTGGTTGTCCTCTATCTGGCACCTCCATGTATACACCAAACTCTCTCCAACTGTCCAGCTCTTTTTGCTTGGCATCCTTTATCAATTTACCATCTTACTTGTTCATAGCCACTAGAGCTTCTCTATCATAAGGGCTCCTATTTCTTTTGGTGCCCCTTGCCTGCTTTCTGGTCCTTGCTCTAGTGAAACCATGTCCCCTACTAGATTTCCTATCCCTTTCTGGACTACTACTACTCGACCTGTCCCTCCTACAACAAGACTTCCTTTCACAAGCTCATGACCTTTTCTTTGGACTATGATCACCTTCAGGCTCACTGTCTGAACTTATACTACGTTTTCTGGCCTTCCACATTTTCACTTCCTTCTGCCAACCTATAGGTCTGATATCCTGTCCCTTGTCTTGCACATTCAACCAATGTTTGTATTTCCCTGTGGCCTCTCCTGCCCTTCCTATAATGGTGGCTTCCCTCCATTCACTAGTCCCTTCTGGCATATATGTCACTCTAGTCCCAACTTTCGGTAGTTGACCTTTGAGATAAATACCTGGATTGTTACTATCACTTGGTCCATTCTCAGTCAGCCCATTATCTGCCACAATCTGTTGCTCACAAAGGTCCAATATATGTGCATGCGAAGTATACGGTGCACCATCATTGTCCATCATTTGTTCAGATTCTGTCAATGTATAATCAGTGCCAATAAGCCACGAGGAATGTACTCCAACGGTTTGGTTGCCATGTTGCAAAATCACCGTTTTGCCATCGGTGCCTATAACTTTTCCTGGGCCTCTCCATTCTTTCTGTCCTTCTCTTTTGTAATACACCATATCCCCAGTATCAAAATTCTTTTCTGATGGCCTGATTCGATACCTCAAAGCTCTCCTGATTTTTTTCTGAAACTTCCACCTTAATAAATGCTCTTCTCCCTGCATGCATGGCACTTAAATGTTCCGCAAAAAATGAACCAATTGTAGTCCCCTCTAAAGCCCGGGGATGATCCCACATTACCAAAAGGTATTTTCGGATTCCTGCCATAAACTAATTGATATGGGCTATAGCCCCCAACCATTTGAAGCGTGTTTTTTCGCATGTACTGCCCATGCCAGAGCAGTAGTCAATTTACAATTAGGCTGGTCTGCTAAAAATTTTTGGAGCATTTCGTCAATCATGGCATGATTACTCTCACAAGTCCCATTACTAAAAGGACTTTCTGCTGCCGTTTGCATTGCTACAATATTCATATTTGCACACATACTCCTGAACTCATCATTGGCAAATTCTCCTCCATTGTCAGTTAGAAACCTAGCCGGTGCTCCCAATCCTGTTCCTATCCACCTTTCCATTATCTTGTCCACTATTACATTCTTTCCTTTGCTATGAAGTACCATCGACAGACTGAATCTAGTCGCCACTGACAATATTGAAAATGCTAGTCCCTTTAATTAAACAGGACTCATTTCAGTGTGAATAGAGAGCAAGTGATGCTC
The DNA here is from genome assembly GCF_036365525.1 of Heterodontus francisci. Classification (NCBI taxonomy): domain Eukaryota; kingdom Metazoa; phylum Chordata; class Chondrichthyes; order Heterodontiformes; family Heterodontidae; genus Heterodontus; species Heterodontus francisci. The sequence goes on from NC_090380.1 coordinate 58,882,556, forward strand.
ATTATAGTTTTCTATTTAAGGGCTGGGTTTTTGCCCAGTTGAGGAGTTGCCTCTGGACAGAGAGTTTGTCCAGAAGGAAAGATTGGGAACTGATGTTTGAACTGAACTATGAATTGCTAATAAAACAGTTGTGGATCAGAGACTGTCATTTGCTTCCTCATTTTGGCGATTGGACATCTGCATGTTTAACAGCCACATCTATAAAGTGTAGACTAAAAATGTTTTTTTCTTTATCCCATACCTTCAAGTCTATCACTGCAATTTCATTAAAGTCCCTTGCTCATGGGAGACTCACCATGGGTCACGATGGCGTTCTGCTGTATTTTTGCAGATATCACGTTTTCCACTGATAACTTCGATAAGTTTAGTGTAGTCATCATCCATTACCCTGCATCTTTTAACAGAATGCTCAACCTATGACAAGATGGTTGTGCAAACTGTCAACGTAGTTTTGAAATAATTTGCCTTTTCTCCTTTAAATCCCTACCCCCGGCTGCCAATAATACTTCTTTAACACCTCGCTTAGAGATGTTAGGTCTCGCTAAAGGAATACAATAATGCCCCGACTGTAAACCGCAAAGCTACAGATTTCTGAAAGACAATCGCCTGATCATGTTCCATATCCAATTTCATCCGAGCCTTTTTCATAGACGGTTTACTTAACAGCAAAGGTATATCACTGGATACAACATCCATGCTAATAAAATAATTTACCCCTGCTATTTTACACAGAATTACCACTCTTTTTAGTGATTTCAATGTGTTGTCATCCCCAAACCTGAAACAGTTAGAATGGTTGTATTCTTTGACCTTATTTTTGTCTTCCTTACTTAAAGAATCCATGTAACACCTTAACCAGTCCACTCCACATACTGTGGACGTACACCCACTGTCTAGTACTATGAATGAATCTGTGGCTAGGACACTCATTACCGGACTGAAGGTTCTCGTGACCAGTACAATTCCTTCTGATTGACCAGTAACATCATCCTCACCTTCCGAACCTTCCACATCATGTGTCATCTCAAAAACCCTGTTATTCCTTTCTGCACAATGCAATGCATAGTGATACTTTGAGTCACATTGGAAACATCTGTTGACCACCCCTAGGTTATTCCTGAGCTTCATTCTTCTGCCATAATTGCCCAATTGCTACCGTTTGTTATAGCTGCCAAAAGGGTCTCTATCCTCGTTTGTTTTGTGTGTGTTTCTCCTTTCGTACTGACGCTTGGGTCCCATACTTGAATGGCCTCAAAGTGCTGCTAACATTGTATCCTCCACCTTCAGTGTCACCGCTAAAGAGTCCATCTGTGCCATGAAAGCCAGAAAAGAATGTTTTCCCAAAAACTTTTTAGGGCATCAGACATCTGATCAAACAGCGTATCTTTTTCATTGAATCTAACTCTGGTTAATATCAAGAACCTATCCATGTTTGATATCCTAGCACAATCCAACAATTTGAAGGCAAGTACTGATCTAGGAATTTCTAAGCAGAATCGCTGCAACCTTGAATATAGTCAGTTAAACTCCATAATATATTCTTCTATGGAAGAACCATCCATTTTTCTAAATTTATCAAAGTCATACCACGTCTCATAGACAAATAACTCATCTTTCAGATAAATTTTATCCATAAATTTCAAGAGTTTGTCCAAACATTCCTCATCGTCCAAATGATGAGCCTCTAGTTCCAAGAACACTTAGCTCCTGATCTTGCTTCTGGCAGGAAGTGAAAGTGCAAGAGCCATTCCTTGCTTCCTTTTAGGTAAAGACATAACCCGTGTCCATATATCAACATCATTCTTCCATTGATCGTAAGGTACGGTTTCACAAAACAGTGGTGGAAAATCATACCACAACACCGTACACTTGGTTTCAGTCATCTTTCTTCAAAAAAAACTCCAAATACAGCTTGCACAAAAATAATTATAGCTAAGTCATAAATCTTCCAGATATTATAAGGGTCTGGGAAACTCTCTTCAATAAGTGTTTCCCCATTTAAGGAGACAAAGAGAGGGGGTTCTTGTAGTTGTATATAGAATGCTACGAGATGATTTATTAACTTTTATATATTTATTAAAGAATTGAACATGCAATACACTTTAAGTGGCTAAATATACTACAATATCAAAGGTTACTAAGAGATATAAAACATAATCTTATTTCTAAAATAGAATCCAAAAGTTCAACCTTGACAATGTTACAGCAAAATATCTTAGAATATCCATCAAAATTTAAAGTAAACTTTTACCTTAAATTCCGCGAGTGAGCCTTCCTGCTTAACAAGACATAACATTCTTGGTTAAGAGAAGAATTCTCTTGTCATGCAGTCAGCCATAGGTTGAGAAGCATTGATAAGAAGTTCAATACTTCTGTTTTTTTGATTCAAAACTCTCATGTTTATACTGTTTCTAATCTATCATCTCATCTGTTAGAATGTAGCTGTTACCTTTCTGTGTGTGTTTTTCCTGCTTTTGAATCCATATATGGTAATAAATTTAGCTCCTATTCCCACTTAGTTTATTTGCTGGAAATTCCCTTCTCTTGAAGTTGTGAGCTTTTATCTGGTCAAATTGTTTGTAATTGTGTTTACTTGACATCTGCTTTTGTAAGTACCATTTCATTTTGTAATTTATCTGAAATTGTCTTTTTATGGTACCTTGTACCACCCTCTGTGTCAGTCTGTCTATATCACTAACACTATCAACTAATTAAGTTTATAGTTATCAGTACTGACCACACATAGGATGTCTCTATGTGTTTCATCTTCTAATTCCATTGTAGCAGAGACCTTGGAATGGATTTTTAACTCTGCCCTTAAAAGGGGATTTCAGTGGGTCTTGAAAACTGACCATTTATTCAATCTTTAATTCTAAAAGGTATAATGTATAAATTATATCTAAATTCTACCTAATAAAGCCTATTATACCTATGTTTCATCACAGGGTGTCCTATGATGAGAGGCTGAGTAAATTGGGCCTATACTCTCTGGAGTTTAGAAGAATGAGAGGTGATCTCATTGAAACATACAAGATTCTGAAAGGGCTGGATTGTTTCCACTGGTCAGGGAATTTGAAACATGGGGGCACAGTTTCAAGATAAGGGGCTGATCATTTAGGACTGAGATGACGATAAATTACTTCACTCAAAGGGTTGTGAATCATGGAATTCTCTACCCCAGAGGGTTCTGGATACTCCATCATTGAACACACTTAAGGCTTGGAGAGACAGATTTTTGGTCTTTCAGGGAATCAAGGGACATGGCAAGTGGGCGGGAAAGTGGACTTGAATCCTAAGATCAGCTATGATTGTATTGAATGGTGGAGCAGGCTCGATTGGCCACATGGTCTACTTCTGCTCCTATTTCTTGTGTTTATGTGCTCTTGTGAAGTAAAGCAACCACAAGGTCAAAGTTCAGAAGCTGTCATCACATCCTTGAGAAAAATCTTCGCTACACATGGAATTCCAAATATTGTGATATCTGACAATGGACCACAATTTGCGAATGAATGCTTTAGAGAGTTCACAAAAGCATATGGCTTTACTCATCTCACGAGTTCGCTGAGGCATCCTCAGGCTTATGGTGAAGCAGAGAGAGGTGTAAGGGCTGCGAAAGCATTATTATGAAAGAATGAAGATCTTCAATTGGCACTTCTAAATTATCGATCGACACCACTTCAGAATGGTTTAGCCCCATGCGCATTGTTGGTGGGAAGAAAGTTGAAGACTCAACTTCCTACACTCCCAAGAACACTCAAACCACAAGTGAGTGCAGAAGACTTGGAAAAAGTGAGGGAAAGAGATGATGGAGGAGAATTATGACAGATGTCACAGAACCAAAAACATGACAGACATACAACCTGGCGAATCAGTTTGGGTTAGAGATCAGAGAAGGTATGAAAAAGTGATAGAACAATCACCATATCCATGATTGTACATTGTCCAAACTGACCAAGGGATGATAAGAAACAGAAGGTCATTGATGGTGATACCAAAGAAGCAGCAAATACACAGGGAACAATCATCTCAAGCAGTTGATGAACCACAGAGCTGCAATCAGCCATCAACCCAGAGGACAACCTGAGTGAAGAACTTGAGTCATCAAATAGTTCTACTGAAGTACAAAAGAATGAGAAGAACTAAAAGACTCGACACCTCAGACATCTTCTAAAGAGAGAACACCACATTATGGCAGACTTGTAAAAACACCACAACAGTTAACAATCTGAAAGGAGAAGTCAGAGACTTGCGGGGAGATGGAGTATAATGTAGCATATGGTTGTTACTGGGCAGAATATGTAAATAGCCTGTGAGTGTACCTGTAACCTTCAATCTCTGAGATATTCTGTTCTAAGCCTAAATAGTTTCAGAATTTTCTTTAGATGTTTAGATTGTTTTCTTTAGATGTTATGTGTTTTTAACCACAATTTTTGTTATCCTTTCAGATACCATTTTCCATGAAATTAAATGGGAGCTTGTTCCAAATGCCTGGCATTACTACTCTGAACCAGCCATTAGAATTTGCAATAGAAAGGAGTGCCTCTGCTATAGTTTGGGCTTCATTAGGATCAGCTTGTTCTGCAATTAAATTGGATCATGGCTGGTCTATGTCTCAACTTCATGTACCGGCCTTTGTTCTCATATGCCTTGACACCCATACCTGATAATGATCTATCAATCTCAGGCTTAAAAAGTTCAACTGGTCCAGCATCAATAGTCTTTTGAGGGAACATGTTGTTCCAAATTTCCACTACTATTTGTGTGAAAAAGTACTTCCTGATTTCACTCCTAAATGGCCCAGTTCTACTTTTAAGATTATGCTTTCTTGTTCTACACTTTGCCTCCTGGGAGAGTGGTTTTTTTGTAACCACTCTATCAAATCCCTTAATTATTTTCAATACCTGATTAGATAACCCAATAATCTTCTGAACTCGGGGAAATACAAGCCAAGTTTATGCACCTGCTCTTATATTTTGACCCTTTAAGGCCTGGTATCATTCTGATGAATCTACACTTCTAAGTCTCTGCGTCACAAGGTTCCCACTCCAGGCTTGAGCACAAAATTCAAAGCTGATACTCCAGTGCAGTACTTGGGGAATTTGGAAAGGTTTGAGTTAATGAAGCATGGAATTGTAAGAGGCAGATCATGCTTGACTAATCTAACTGAATTTTTTGATGAAGTAACAGAGAAGGTTGATGAAGGGAATGCACTGGATGTTGTCCTTATGGATTTTAAGAAAGTATTTGATAAGGTACCACAGAAAAGGTTGCTTTTTTATTATATATAAATAATTTGGATCTTGGAATACAGAGTAGAATCTCAAAATTGGCTGATGATACCAAATTTGGAGGAGTGGCAAACACTGAGGATGATACAAGTCGCTTGTAACAGGACATAGATAGGCTAGCAGAATGGGAAGACAAGTGGCAGAGCAATTTAATACAGAGAAGTGTGAGGTGATGCATTTTGGCAGAAGGGATAGGGTGAGGCAATATAGACTTAATGGCGCAGTTCTAAAGAGTGTGCCTGGGGGTGCATGTGCATAGATCTTTGAAGGTGGCAGGAGATATTGAGAAACTGGTTAGCAAAGCAGACGAGATCTTAGGCTTCATAAATAGAGGCTTTGAGTACAAAAGGGGCGGATGTTACGCTGAATCTTTATAAAGCTCTGGTTAGGCCTCAACTAGAGTAATGCAACCAGTTCTGGTCACCACACTTCAGGAAGGATGTGAGGGTCCTTGAGAGGGCACAGAATGGTTCCAGAGATGAGGGATTTTAGTTGCAAGGTTAGGTTGGAAAAGTTGGGGATGTTCTCCTTGGAGCAAAGGAGATTGAGGGGAGATTTGATAGACGTGTACAAGATTATGACAGGCTTAGATAAGGTAGACAAGGAAAAACTGTTCCCATTAACTGATGGTACAAGGACTAGGGGGCACAGATTGAAGGTTTTGGGCAAAACATGCAGGGGGAATGTGAAGAATTTTTATGCAGCGGGTGGTAACGACCCGGAACTCACTGCTCACGAAGGAGATGGAAGCAGAGACGATCAATGATTTTAAAAGGAAACTGGATGTGCACTTGAAGGAAATAAACTTGCAGAGCTACGGGGATTGAGTGGGAGAGTGGGACTGACTGGTCTGCTCCGCAGAGAGCCGGCCTGGACTCGATGGGCTGAATGGCTTCCTTCTGTGCTGTAAATGACTATGATACTAGGTGCCATCTTCCGAATGAGATGTTAAACCGAGGCCCCACCTTCCTGCGTAGGTGCATGTAAAGGATCCCATGACACTAATTTGAAGAAAAGCAGAGGAATTATCTCCTGTGTCCTGGCCAATATTTATCCTTCAATCAACATCACAAAAACAGATTACCTGGCCATTATCACATTGCTGTTTGTAGGTGTTTGCTGTGCATAAATTGGCTACCATATTTCCTGCATTACAACAGTACACTTCAAAAGGGGCCGTGATGTGCTTTGACACGTCAGGTGTTGTGTAAAGTACCATATTAATGCAGATCTTTCTTTTTAAGAGGTTTGCTTTTCAATACTGAATGCAGTGCTTCAGAAGGGATCTGACCAAGATGCTGGATAACTGATCCTTTAGCATCCTTTTTACCATGTAAACACCAACAACGTATACAGTGCTTGAAATGTCCCCAAGTGCTTCACAGGAGCATTCTCAAACAAAATTTGACACCAAACCATATAGGAAGATATTAAGACAGGTGACTAAAAGCTTCATCAAAGAGGTAGGTTTTAAAAAGTGCCTTAATGAAGGAGAGAGAAGTAGAGAGATGGAGAGATTTTACGGAGGGAATTCCAGAGATAAGGGCCTTGGCAGCTGAAGGCATGGCAACCAATGGTGGATCATTTAAAATAAGGGATGCACGAGACGCCAGTCATTGGAGGAGCGTCGAGATCTCAGAGGACTGTAAAGTTGAGAGGAGGTTACAGAGATAGGGAGAGGCGAGATTCTGAATGGATTTGCAAACAAGAATGAGAATTTTTAAGTCGAGGCATAGCTGGACTGGGAGCCAATGTAAGTCAGCGAACATGGGGTGTTGGGGTAACAGGACTTGATGCACACTAGGATATGGGCAGCAGTGTTTTGGATGAGTTCAAGTTCATGGCAGGTAGAAGCTGGAAGGCCAAACATTAAGGAGTTTGACGACCATATCTCTAAGCAGACAGCATCTTCTGCAAACTGAAACCTGTGTCTTTTATTCTCTGTTGCACTGAATTAACCTAACCAGGTCTAGCAGTTAACCAAGGTCACTATAAATTGCTCGCTGAAGAACTCATAGGATGCCCACTATCTGGCCACTTAATTTAGAATGTAGAAAAATCACTTTCTGCTGCCTAAGTTATAATTAAAGTGGAACCATTTAGCAAAGTTGCGCAGGTCATCAAAGAAAAAGACTTCATCAGTTCGACATGTGGGGGAATCTCTTCCTGAGAGTGAAGTACAACATGTATTTACCATCACAAAAAGTAAAGCACCGGGTCACTTTAAGGAGTGCTCAGTCCAGATCGCAGACAGCTCAGTGTCACTTCTTATCGATGTTGGCGCCAAAGTATCTATTTTGAGTGGCAAATCCCTACATCAGTATTTTTCACAATTTCTCTCATTCTTACAAAAGACACTCTTCAAGCTTATGATGACACTATCGTTCCAGTTTTGGGACGATCACAGTTGCAGTATGCTACAAAAATGTCACCTGAGACAGGTTCACTTTCTATTTAGCCAAAGGCCGAAGCCTTATGGGGGTAAACCTTTTCGATAGGCTTGGATTCAAACTTGCTGACCCCACCAGAGCACACATTAATGAGATTGATAATGCAGATAATACACGCCAGTATCCTTTCTTATTTATTGGATTTGGGGAGATCAAAGATTACTGTCATGCTCCTCGCATTGACACATCAACTCGACCAGTTTCACAAAATTTGAGACAGTTACCACTTGCAATCCATGCTGAAGTGTCACAGGAGCTGAAACAATTAGAAGCAGATGGTATCACTGAACGAATCAACTCATCGCCAAGGATATGAAATCTTGTCATTGCATGACAAAAAAATGGTGAACTTAAACTATGAATTGACCTAAAGACACTCAACAAAGCTATCACACCAGACAAGTATCCACTTCCTACAGTTCAAAAACTGTCAGCATCATTTCATGACTCCATAGTCTTCACAAAGCTTGATATGTGACGGAGTTATCTTCAGATACCTCTAGCAGAACAAAGCCAATATCTTACAGCTTTTGTGACTCATAAAGGTGTATTTCAGTACCGCAGAATGCCATATGGAGTAAATTCAGCACCAAGTGCATCCCAGAAGATTGTTTCTTCAGTCTTGTTGGATGTTGAGGGGACGCTCAGCCTACTTGATGATGTCGTCGTCCACGGAAGGGACAAAGCTGAACATGATCAACGATTATCAGTAGTGCTCACTTGACTTGCACAACACAATTTGATGCTCAACAAGGACAAATGCACATTTGCGGCACCTGATATTGACTTTCTAGGCTACAGAGGGACAACAGCTGGAGTAAAGTCTACATGCTCTCTGGCCAAGAAGACACAAGTCGTACTTATGGGATGTCGTAACTTTTGCATGCCATGACCATTTTAAAGCTATCACTACCAGTTAGCGAGGATGTCAGAGCCAAAGCAGATGAAATCGCAAAGCGGCAATAGCATACTTTGACAAACGTACAGGTGCAAGGGAACCACAATTTAAAGTCGGAGATTGGATTCGAATCAAACTGCCAAATTGCAACCACAAACTTGTTTCATCAATATCAGATCCAAAGCAGATTAAATGTTTGCTCGGTACCAATGCTTATCTGTTGGATGACAACAGCAAGTGGAATGTGAGATGTTTGATAGGGAGACCAGGATATTTTGAGGATAGTGGTTATGAGGATACATTTCCTTTTCCTATGAGTGATATTGATCATTCGCCTCATCAAGCTGATCAAACAGGTCCACAATCTCAAATTCGTAAATCTAATTGAAGACCTAGCAGACCGTCCTATCTCAAAGACTATTTCTGTACTTAGAGGAAACAGACAAGTTGAACACTAAGAAATAACTTGATGTATTATGTTTGTTGTTTAGAACATTTTAATTCAAAACTAATGTCTTTAGTCAAATGGGGAGAAATGTAGTGCTTGATTGATCTGGGTTTGATTGCATTATAGTCTGTCCACTTATCTGTGTTCACTGTGTTTGATTGCTTAAGTGTATGAGTGGCGCTTAAGAGTTAAAACTGAAACTAAAAGACAGAATTGGAATCTTCTACAGAAAACATACTGATTGCTCCGAGAAATCATCATACTGAGATCTTATAAAAACTGATATATTTTAAAATGCTGTAAATAAACCAGTTGGTGATTTAATACTAGTGTGATATCTGCATTGCTCTGAGATAAACCAGATATACATAATATATCCAGCAACCCGGCTTAAACATAACAATGAGTTATAAATAATAAAGGTGACCATGGCCTTGAGTTTCTTTGTATCGAGAATTGACATATGTACCACCTCCCAGTTTTCCAGCTGCTGCTATATAAAGGAAGTGACTAATGCTCTTTATGCCAGGAGAGCGAAGTTCATTGTTTTCTTTCTAACTAGAGAGAAGCAGGGGTGGAGTGTGCGCATTGTTTTGCAAGGAGAGCGGGCTTCCCTATGGTGCAGGGTGTGATCAACTGCACTTACATCACTTTGTGGGCACCACACCTAAATGCTGTGAGGTACCACAACCACAAAAGCTACCATCTACTAAATGAGCAGTTGATGTTCTACCATCCTCAGCACATCATGCTGGTGAATACCTGCTATCCTGGCAGTAGTCATGATGTTTTCATTCTGTACCAGTCCACTGTTCTCACAGTATTTGAGCTGCCATGGGCGGCACAGTGCCGCAGTGGTTAGCACCGCAGCCTCACAGCTCCAGGGACCCGGGTTCGATTCTGGGTACTGCCTGTGCGGAGTTTGCAAGTTCTCCCTGTGTCTGCGTGGGTTTTCGCCGGGTTCTCCGGTTTCCTCCCACATCCAAAGACTTGCAGGTGATAGGTAAATTGGCCATTGTAAATTGCCCCTAGTGTAGGGAGGTGATAGGGGATATGGGATTATTGTAGGGTTAGTATAAATGGGTGGTTGTTGGTCGGCACAGACGCGGTGGGGCGAAGGGCCTGTTTCAGTGCTGTATCTCTAAATAAATAAATAAAATAAACCAGAGATTGGCTGCTGTGCAATTAGGGTGATCCGCTTTACACCTGGCTACTGAGTCCCTTCTGCAACCCAATCACACATGGCCAGTATTCATACAATGAGAGCCATGCTGCCATGTGAAACATCATAGAGCACAATATTAGGATTCTAAACCAAGGGTTCTGCAGCCTGGACCACTCTGTAGGGGCTCTTCCGTACTCGCTGGAGTGTTCTGATTTGTGATGGTCTGCTGTGTCCTTCACAACTTTGCCATCATGAGGCCACAGCCTTTGCTGCCTGGGATACAGTGAGCAGCTCATGAGCAGGAGGAGGATAAGAGGAAGAGGAGAAGTAAGAAGAGAAGGAAGAAGAAAATGAGCAAGAGGAGGAGAAGGAGGAAGGGAGGAGGCAGCCAGCAAATTCACGTGCTAGCCGGACTGCTCATGATTGTCTCTCTTGACTACAGTTTCACTGAATGCAATCCTAATTCACCATGGTTCAACAGTCACAGACCTTACCATCCCCCATTACTGATCATCACAGAATCCTCTTGGCTGCAATGCTGAAATAAAAGCCACCACAGAACAACCATTCCTAACCAACTTTATCCAAGAAACCATCAATATTCCATATAAAAATTAACCACTCACATTTGTGTATTCCCTTAGTGCCTGTATTGCAGGTCCTGGCCTAGTGCTCCTATGCAGTGCTACCCGAGTGGCTGTATCATGGCTGGTGGAAGACTGTTGACTTTCATTTGGGGAGACTGCAGGATGATCTCAACCAGCTCTGGCCCTAGAAGGCCGGCTTTTAACTGCAGCACCTTGGCAGCTGACAGGCAACTGTCGGGGCACTGGCAGAGTGGAAGTCCTGGAGCACAAATGCTGTCATCCTGAGAGAGAGCCACTGAGTCACTGCTAGTCCCACGGGGCAGCACCTCAGCTAGTATTCTGCTGGAGCACAAATTGCTGGACTGCTGCGAAAGTCCCTTTGAACACTGACATCTGCAGCCATGATGGTAGCAGTCTGATCCTCCATGGCACTAAGCTGGGTTGCATGGCAGCAAGCTGAGTTTTCATGACTTCAGTCTGAGCTTCCATTAAAGCACTCAGAAGTTGGGTTGCTTTCACTTGTGCTGAAATGAAAACTGAGACATTGGCCATCAGATGATGCATCATGGTTGGGTCTGCAAGTATTCTCATGGAATTGGCCTCTATTTCCACACTGGAAGGGATGGGCTCCAAGCTCTGCGCAAAGCCCTGTGCTAAGTTGACTAAGTTGGAGCTTGAGTCCTCCATGCTCCTTGACAGTGACAGCAGGCTTTCTGGCAGGTCTTCCAAAGCACCAAATATTTCTGTGTGCATGCACATCAGACCTTCTCTGTACACTGTCCCATCAAAGTCCTCATCTGAGTCCTCTGCATCAGAAGTCATGTGCGACCTCGCCCTCCAAGAAGCTGGCACCTGCACTATTCTTTTTCCTTGCACTGACTGCAGCCCACTCTTGCCCGGCGACACACCACTTGCAAATCCCACCTCGATGCTACCCTCCAAAATCCACGCAGTGCCAGTATCTGAGCTGTTGACTGGAGTGTGAGATCAAGTGACAGTGCTTCTTCTTCCTCTTGGACTTCAGGCTCCTGCACCAGTTCTTGACCAGGTGGAAGTTCTTGGGTAGCTGTAAGGATAAAGGCACAAGAGTAGGATCAGGGTGAGGGGAGCAGAGGGAAAGCAATAGTTGCATGCTTATACCATCTACAGCTTGTAAATAAAACAAGATTGTGGGATGAGGGGCAAATGGGATGTGAGAAGGTGGATTAGGTAGGAGCATACCAACATCTTAAATTGTTTCAGCCCCGTTGTGGCTGCACCAATGATTGCCAGCACCTCCTGGAAGAGAGAGGAAAGTGTGTCAGTAAGCGTGGTGCAATGTGTTAGTTTAGTTTAGTTTAGTTTAGAGATACAGCACTTTAACAGGCCCTTCGGCCCACCGAGTCTGTGCCGACCATCAACCACCCATTTATACTAATCCTACACTAATCCCGTATTCCTATCACATCCCCACCTGTCCCTATATATTTCCCTACCCACCTACCTATACTAGGGGCAATTTATGATGGCCAATTAACCTATCAACCTGCAAGTCTTTGGCGTGTGGGAGGAAACCGGAGCACCCGGAGGAAACCCACGCAGACACAGGGAGAACTTGCAAACTCCGCACAGGCAGTACCCAGAATCGAACCCGGGTCCCTGGAGTTGTGAGGCTGCGGTGCTAACCACTGCGCCACTGTGCCGCCCAAATACTGTGTTTGGGTGATATGTCTGTCATAGTTGAATAACTAGTAAATGTGAGGCTTGCATTAGTACTAAGTGTGTGAGGGTGAGGTGAGGTTATGAATGCTAGATATGAGTCATGCTTGATAGAAACTATTGGTAGGTGAGTGGGAGAGTGATGGAGGTGGTGAATTGAGCATTTTCTGAGGCAATCTGTCTGGAGGGCCTGTTATTCCCCTGAGGAAAGAGGATTTCTCACCCTCCTGTCCATCTCCTGCACCAATGCTGCATCAGGGAAACATAGAGAATGCTCTCTTCCCTGTTTTGCCATTTTTATTCCTCCTTTTACTTAAAAAAACTTCCCAGCCACTTCCATCACTTGCTGCATCCAGAATGCAACTTGCCTTAAAGAGGTGCAATTTGGCTTTCAGTAGTGCAGGCTAGCTTTAAGTGGTGCTTATCTCGCATGAACTTGGGTCTGCTGCTGAAGCATACAGCTTCTCAGCAGTGTGTTTAGTACTGGGCTACTTGCCATTATCATTTAACTTAGCAGGCTGCACAAAGTTTGCGTACTTCCTGCATCACTATGAATGGGCTCAGGTTAATTGTGCATCGTGATCCCTTCACCTGATTATCAGCTTTATCCAATTTTTTCCCCAACTGTCTGATCTCTCTACAAATGTTCATTGAACTGCACCATCTCCAGCTTTTTCTGTTTCTATTTTAGTCTTGTTCAGCCACTTTGAAAACAGTCAATATAACCATATGTCACGCTAAGCTAAGCAGTGTGAAGTTCTGTTATTGCTTACTTTTTATCAGTAAAAAATATACTTTCAAATTGGGTCTAGAACCATGTAGAATATTTTACTCTTTAAATTTTGGAGGTACCAAGGGCCATATTTTCCCTTATGTGCAAAATTTAAGTTGGTTGGTTGGCTTGGCATCCTTCCACCTACGAAAGATGATGGACACGCAGCAAACAATCCATTTAGATGGAGTGTCTTCTTTGGTGCATCTTTGCTGATGGCTGCAATTTAAGTAGATGTAAGTAAACAGTGGAGAAATAGTGGTAGAAAGTGTAGTATAAGGATCTGTAAGGGTTAATGTTGAGAAAGTATAAAGAATACCTCCTGCCATGTAAGAGATCACATGTGAGAGAGACTTGAAGAGATATGCAGCGTGGCTTTAACATGGAACTAGAAACAGAGTTATAGTGTACATAGTAATAATAAGTACATAGTTTCAAAATTCACTTGAAAAAGCCGTTCAAAACACTCCGACAGGGGATGGAGAGCCCAAGTGGGCCCACATCAGAGACGCCATTTATGACTCAGCAATGACCACCTATGGCAAACGTGAGAAGCAGAATGCAGACTGGTTTCAATCTCACTTTGAAAAGCTGGAACCTGTCACAGCCACTAAGCGCCTTGCACTGTTGAACTACAAGAAAGCCCCAGCGAGTTAACATCAGCAGCACTTAAAGTAGACAGAAGTGCTGCACAAAGTACAGCCAGGCGCTGCGCAAATGACTACTGGCAACACCTAGCAGTTGTATTCAGCTGGCCTCTGACACTGGAAACATCAGAGGAATGTATGATGGCATTAAGAGAGCTTTTGGGCCAACCATCAGGAAGATCGCCCTCCTCAAGTCTAAATCAGGGGACATAATCACTGACCAACGCAAGCAAATGGACCGCTGGGTGGAGCACTACCTAGAACTGTACTCCAGGGAAAATGTTGTTACTGAGACCGCCCTCAATGCAGCCCAGTCTCTGCCAGTCATGGATGAGCTGGATGAACAGCCAACAAAATCGGAACTCAGTGATGCCATTTATTCTCTAGCCAGTGGAAAAGTCCCTGGTAAAGACGGCATTACCCCTGAAATAATCAAGAGTGCCAAGCCTGCTATACTCTCAGCACTCCATGAACTGCTTTGCCTGTGCTGGGATGAGGGAGCAGTACCACAGCACATGCGCAATGCCAATATCATCACCCTCTAAAAGAACAAGGGTGACCACGGTGACTGCAACAACTACCGTGAAATCTCCTTGCTCAGCATAGTGGGGAAAGTCTTCACTCGAGTCATTTTAAACAGGCTCCAAAAGCTGGCTCAGCGTGTCTACCCTGAGGCACAGTGTGGCTTTCGAGCAGAGAGATCCACCATTGACATGCTGTTCTACCTTCGCCAGCTACAGGAGAAATGCCGTGAACAACAGATGCCCCTCTACGTTACTTTCATTGATCTCACCAAAGCCTTTGATCTCGTCAGCAGACATGGTCTCTTCAGAGTACTAGCAAAAATCGGATGTCCACCAAAGCTACTAAGTATCATCACCTCATTCCATGACAATATGAAAGGCACAATTCAGCATAGTGGCACCTCATCAGACCCTTTTCCTGTCCTGAGTGGCGGCAAACAGGGCTGTGTTCTCAAACCTACACTGTTCGGGATCTTCTTCTCCCTGCTGCTCTCACATGCGTTCAAGTCTTCAGAGGGAATTTTCCTCCACACAAGATCAGATGGCAGGTTATTCAACCTTGCCCGTCCAAGAGCGAAGACCAAAGTATGGAAGGTCCTCATCAGGGAACTCCTCTTTGCTGACGATGCTGCATTAACATCACACACAGAAGAGTGTCTGCAGAGACTCATCGACAGGATTACAGCTGCCTGCAACAATTTTGGCCTAACCATCAGCCTCAAGAAAACGAACATTATCGGACAGGATGTCAGAAATGCTCCTTCTATCAATATCAGCGACCATGCTCTGGAAGTGGTTCAAGAGTTCACCTACCTAAGCTCAACTATCACCAGTAACCTGACTCTCAATGCAGAAATCAACAAGCGCATGGGAAAGGCATCTGTTGCTATGTCTAGACTGGCCAAGAGGGTGTGGGAAAATGGCGCACTGATATGGAACACAAAAGTCCGAGTGTATTAAGCGTGTGTCCTCAGTACCTTGCTCTACGGCAGCGAGGCCTGGACAACGTATGTCAGCCAAGAGCGATGTCTCAATTCATTCCATCTTCGCTGCCTCCGGAGAATCCTTAGCATCAGGTGGCAGGACTGTATCTCCAACGCAGAAGTCCTCGAGGCGGCCAACATCCCCAGCATATACACCCTACTGAGCCAGTGGCACTGGAAATGGCTTGGCCATGTGAGCCGCATGGAAGATGGCAGGATCCCCAAGGACGCATTGTACAGCGAGCTCATCACTGGTATCAAACCCACCGGCCGTCCATGTCTCCGCTTTAAAGATGTCTGCAAACACGACATGAAGTCCTGTGACATTGATCACAGGTCGAGGGAGTCAGTTGCCAGTGATCGTCAGAGCTGATGGACAGCCATAAAGGCGGGGCTAAAGACTGGCGAGTCGAAGAGACTTAGCTGTTGGCAGGAAAAAAGACAGAAGCGCAAGGGGAGAGCCAACTGTGTAACAGCCCCGACAACCAATTTTATCTGCAGTGCCTGTGGAAGAGTCTGTCACTCTAGAATTGGCCTTTATAGCCACTCCAGGCACCGCTTCACAAACCACTGACCACCTCCAGGCACTTACCCATTGTCTCTCGAGACAAGGAGGCCAAAGAAGAAGTGTACATAGTTGTAATGTAATAAAGGTTAATGTTCTAAGTACTCAAGACTAAGGAAGCTCTCTTAGCTGGACTAACTAAGTGTATTAAGGTGGCAGCATACCAAACAAACATACTACAGAAAGCAGTAGTAGACCATAATAAACATTTTTACTGCCACCCTTCTCCCATCTTCAAATGCATTTATTTATTTGTTATTTAGAGCACTGAAACAGGCCCTTCGGCCCACCGGGTCTGTGCCGACCATCAACCACCCATCATACTAATCCTGCATTAATCTCGTATTCCTACCCCATCCCCACCTTCCCTCAATTCCCCTACCACCTACCTATATTAGGGGCAATTTATAATGGCCAATTTACCTATCAACCTGCAAGTCTTTGGCTGTGGGAGGAAACCGGAGCACCCGGCGAAAACCCACACGGTCACAGGGAGAACTTGCAAACTCCGCACAGGCAGTACCCAGAACTGAACCCGGGTCGCTGGAGCTGTGAGCTAACCCCAAGAAACTGAATTTGCTTTTTAAGGACTGTTAAAGACAAATAGTTATAGAAGATTGGAGCCTGATGCAGAGGAGGATAGAAACAAAATGTGAATTCTTAACACAAATTCATCCTCACAGCTTAGGTGTAACAATCATTTCCAGTTATCTCACCTCGCAGCAGAAGCTTAAGAAGTGACCTGGGATTGCAGAGGGCATAAAGGGCCTGCAGCAGTATTATTCCAGATGTTAATTTTAACAGAAGGGTTCAGCATAACAGAAGTGCACTGCGCTAGCAGGTTCAGGCTTAGCCGGAGACTGACTGAGATTTGGAACCTGGACCATCCCCTACAGTGACAGTCAAACATTTTTCAGGCACTATCCGTGGCAGCGAAGATCATTATAACCATCAACATTTATAACACAGGAATCCTCCTGGCATTCACAGAGCATACACCATGAGTCAGCAAACTGATGCTTTCATATTGTTTACTGGAAAATGAAAGAATGACAGACTCTAGGATAGAACTAAAATAAAACTTTTATTTTGTGAATGAATGCATGTGATGTGATTTTCAATGTGTCTTCCTATTGTGCTTACATCCGGTGACTCATGCAGCTCTGTGTACTAATTGCACCAGTTGCTTCCCTAGATGGGGAAATAGCAGTGGTAGCTGGCTGCTAAGTTATCTGCCGATGATTGAGAAGGCACATAATTTGCATCTGTGATTGATGTACATTCACAAGGGCCAAGAGTGCCTTGAGTTGAAGTTATTCTAGCCTCATTAATTTCTGATGTGTGCATATAGCTACTTGTGTAGGGCTATGTTTGAATTTGAACCATCACTGATATGACTCCTCCTTGTCTGAACTTCAAACACCCACACCCCTTGCCTTCTCACAATGCCCAATGATCTTTCTGAACATTGACCAGTGGGCTTGCATAAGTTCTTAGAAGCCAACCATAAAAGAGGGATTCAAAGTTAAAGAACTCTAGACTTCTCCTTGGATCTGTGGCTCCAAATAGAAACAAAAGAAACTTGCGTTTACACAGCGCCTTTTATGTCCTCAGGATGTCCCAGATCACTTCACAGCTAATGAAGTACTTTTGAAGTGTAGTCGCTGTTGTAATGTCGGCAAGTGTGGCAACCAAATTTTGCACACAAATTCAGCCCACAAAGTCCCACCAACTGCATAGAATCATACAGTCATTACGGAACAGAGGAGGCCATTCAGCCCATTGAGTCCATGCCGGCTCTTCATGGAACTATGCAGTCAGTTCCACTCCCCAGCTCGATCCCCATAGCACTGCAAGTCTATTTCTCTCAGGTGGCCATCCAACTTTCTCTTGAAGTAATTGATCGTGTCCGCTTTCACCACCCTTGTGGGCAGCGAGTTCCAGGTCATTACCACCCGCTGCATAAAAAGTACTTCCTCATATTCTCCCTGCATC
The DNA here is from genome assembly GCF_036365525.1 of Heterodontus francisci. NCBI lineage: Eukaryota > Metazoa > Chordata > Chondrichthyes > Heterodontiformes > Heterodontidae > Heterodontus > Heterodontus francisci. Next base: position 58,900,576 of record NC_090380.1, read on the forward strand.
TTTTGCCTAAAACTTTCAATATGTGTCCTCTAGTCCTTGTACCATTTGTTAATGGGAACAGCTTTTCCTTGTCTAACTTAGCTAAACCTCAGGGTCCTCATCACTTTTCTCTCTTTGTACTGCAGGCCTCCTGCAGTACCGGCTGTGGCCACTGCTCTGATTGGCCCTCCAAGTGGCTGCCAGCTCTAGAAGTGGGAGCTCATCCCTTAAATGGACGGTGCCCCTGATGACAGACAGCTTATTGCCTGCCCACCGTGGAATTGAGATGTTGAATTAAGAATAAATGTTACATTTGGTCTTGTGTCCTCCGGTGATGGAGTGACAAAGATGATGGATGTCATACTACCACTGATTGGGAATGGTATTTCTTGGAATGAACCCCAGGACAACTGTATCATTACAAAGGAAGGATGCCAGATACAAATCCATAGGGTTGATGTAGAAAATTCAACATTATGCAAGACTACAAGTTGACCAAGAACAGCAGGTATGCCTTGAATGCACCTGTACCAGCTCCAATTATGTCACCTTTTACAAGATAGAATTAGATGAATGGAAAAGAAGTGCTGTGGATAAAGAATCACACCAAAATGGGATTAAGTTGTGTTGGTCTACATTTCTGCCCCATAATAATGGGACCTATGTTTGTCAGTATAAGGTTCAGGATTCCCAAGCAACTACAAGCCACCTGTGGAATGGTGCAAAGGTAAAGGGTGAAGGAAAAAGTAAATACCATATTTACAATGGGCAGAAAGAAAAATATGTGGTAGAGGTGGAAACAGGATATGGGATGCAATTGAAACTTATTTGTATAAATTTTCATCAGACAAATCAGGCATTGAAATGGTATTGTGTAAAGAACCCCAAGGTGGGTTCCCTGGGAAAATTGGGAGTTCTGCATGTGAGACCCCAGGAAGATTCCTTGAACCAGGTGGGATGGGACATAACCTGACCCAAACACTAAACTGGCCATTGATGTGACAGTGACATATGGAAACGGGAAGGGAAAACATGTGTTGTGATAATGGGGGAGGGATGGATGGTGTGATCGTTCCTGAACAGGTAAAATAAACTGTGAAAGCAAGAAATTACATACCACCTAAAGGAAGGAACTGTACAATCCAGCAAAAAAAAAAAAATCAATGGATTAGAAGTAATTCAATCAGGAAATGTACTATATATTTCTTTCTTTCTTTGGCCTCCTTATCTCGAGAGACAATGGGTAAGCACCTGGAGGTGGTCAGTGGTGTGTGAAGCAGCGCCTGGAGTGGCTATAAAGGCCAATTCTAGAGTGACAGGCTCTTCCACAGGTGCTGCAGAAAAATCTGTTTGTCGGGGCTGTTGCACAGTTGGCTCTCCCCTTGCGCTTCTGTCTTTTTTCCTGCCAACTGCTAAGTCTCTTCGACTCGCCACACTTTAGCCCCGCCTTTATATATATACTGGCTGTATTAAACATGAGCTTGAAAATGGCAACTGGATTATGTGAAGGGAGTCATTCACAACTAATAGACAAAATGGTAAGAGAATTAGTAAAGGAATTGTTAGGAAATAGAAAACAGGAACCAAGGGCTGAGAATGATGGGGAACATAAGGAGAATCAGTTTAAAACATGAAGAAAGCAACATTGACAGAATGGCTAGCAATAGGAGCCATGGCAGGTTTAGCAGTTATAAACAGGATAGATATAAAAAGTATGTAGGAACACGATGATGTAATGAAGCTGCAATTGAAAGGATTACTGGCAAACATGAATCAAGAAGAGGATGATAAACTGAGGAAGCATCAGAATACATTACTGTCTACAGAAGTATTGGTGTGAGAACTGGGGAAGATATAGGGTAAAAAAAAAAGTTGATGCAGGTAAACAATGAGACTAACTATCATCAAGCCCTTACTAGAGGTACCATGTGTAGTCTGTATCTGGTATTTGTGATTAATGTAGTACAGAAGGGACTGGATGACAGATGGTAATTAAATTCCTTTGCTTATTCATGAAGAGCAACTGAGAAAATGGTTCAAAGGAACTTACAGCTACAGACTAAAATCAGATGCGCCACATGGAAATGGCATTTTTGGACCCCCGAGATGAGGGTGGGTGAGGATATCATACGGTGCTATTGGTACTACCCTTGGTAGCAAAGAATGGGGGTCAACTTTGGAAAGTATACAAACTATAGTCTATTGGGGTGACTGAAGACTCTGGCATAGGCCAGATACATAAAGAATATGAAGATTATCCACGTCATCTGATAAAGAATGGCTGAACTGGGTAGCACTAAAATGCTGCACCCTAAAAAGAACCAGCTGAGGCCTAACTAGTGATTTATAAAGATTGATCAAACTTCTTGACTTTTGTACTCTATGCCTCTATTTAGAAAGCCAAGGATCCAATATCATCTTCACAGATTTGAGTACATATAACCTCTCTGCTCCTGCATCTCCTTTAAAATATTTAGTTTATCTTCCCTCTCCTCAATCTTCCCATCAAAATGTATCAATTCAAACTAGTCGGCATTAAATTTCATCTGCCACATGTCCACCCATTTCACCGGTCTGTCTATATCTACCTGCAGTCTGTTACTATCCTCTTCATTGTTTATTACATTTCTGAGTTTTATGTTATCTACAAACTTTGAAATTATGCCTCAATATACTCAAGTACACAGAACTCCCTCCCGAACAGCACTGTGGGTGTACTTACACCACATGGACTGCAGCTGTTCAAGAAGGCGGATCACCACCACCTTCTCAAGGGCAATTAGGGATGGGCAATAAATGCTGTCCTTGTCAGCGATGCTCACATCCCAAGAACGCATCACAAAAGATGTCCAGGTCATTAATATATAACAAAAAGAGCAGTAGTCCCAATACTGACCCCTAGGGAACACCACTGTAAACCTCCCTCCAGTCTGAAAAACAACCATTCACCACTGCTCTCTGCTCCATAGCCAATTCTGTAACCACATTACCACTGCTCCTTTAATCTCATCGGCTTCAATTTTGCTCACAAATACTTTATCAAATGCCATTTGAAATTCCATGTGCACAACATCAACCGCAATGCCTTCACCAACCGTCACCATAATTTCATCAAAAAGCTTGATCGACTTGCCTTTAACAAACTTGTGCTGACATTCATCTATTAATTCATACTTTTCTGAATGTCAATTAATTCTGTCCTGGATTGTTGTCTCCAAAAAGTTTCACCATTGCTATCGACGTTAGGGTGGCCTGCAATTGTTGGGTTTATCCCACTGCCCCCCTTTTATTAAAAACAGGTGTATGACATCTGCAATCCTCCAGCCCTCTGGCACCAACCCTGTATCGAAGGTAGATTGGAAGACTGTGCCCAGAGCCCCCGCAATTTTCACCCTTACTTCATTCAGTTGTCCTTCCTTTCCCTTTTGATGAAACACGTCTACTCTGTACCCAAAGGATCTGTCTTGCCTCCCAGTTTTTGATGCCAATCCACTTGGGCCAGATCTGTTTTGAATTTACTGAAGTTAGCCTTTTCCAGTTAGGTATTTTTACACTTGATTGTTCCTTGTCTTTTTCCATAACTATTTTAAACTGGTATTATTTTTGTTAACTGATGTTATTAAGGGAAATGGGATGAAGGCAGGTATGTGGAGTTAGGTCACAGGCCTGCCACAACCAGTCACGAGTGATGGTGGGCAATAAAGCAGCAATGGGAGAAGGAAGCTCCCCGAACACTTCAATCATCAATGATGACAGAGCCCAGCATGTTGATGCAAAAGACAGGCTAAAACATTCGCAACCAAATTCAGCCAGAAGTACTAAGTGGATGATCTTTCTCACTCAGCTCCAGACCTCAATGAGATAAATAACCACATAATATGTTTTAATTGTAATAGTTGAGAGATAACTGCTGGCCAAGACACTGGAAGACCTACCTGCCCTTCTTTGAATAGCGACATGGGATCTCTTACATCCACCTGAGAGGGCAGACAGGGGCTTCAGTCTAACATGTCATCCAAAAGACAGAAGCTCCAACACTCTCTCAGTACTGTACTGAACCCTCCAAAGCAGCATAGAAAGCATTCATGAGAGTTCCTCCTTCTGTGTTGTCTGTGGCCTGCATTACTGATGTTGTCATTGCATTGCCATGGTATTGCTGTCTGGATAATGTCAGACTGCAGTGCAGACAGTTGTTTGTTCATTGCTTGCAGTGCTGATGGTATCAAGCAAAGTGCTCACACAGCACAGTCCTTGCATAGTAACATCTTTCATTAGAAAACAGCCTCACTGGCTGGATTTTCGTGTTGGGGCAGGGAACACGAGCTGGGACAATTTTAGGGTCGCAAGCCTGACCCGGAGGGAAATGGAAATAATTCACGATATTAACAGGGGTGACCCTTTAATTGATGTGCAGACAGGTTTGCCGTCCACTTAGCGGAAAGTGCGGGCCCAATTTAAATAGACCACATCAGCTGTTCAAATCAATTTTCTGACCTTTGGAAGATGTCCCAGGAGAGTCGGAAGCCTGGAACACAGGGCAAGGTTGCTTCCTAGGTTCTCCGATGCTGACCTAGTTGCAATGTTGTGAGCGAGAAGAGGGAGGCCCTCTTCCCTGAGGATGGGAGGAGGAGGCCACCTGCACAAATGAAGCAGGTCTGGCAGGACATAGCAGCCATTGTGAACAGCAGAAGCGTAATGTGTAGATCTTGGATCCAGTGCCGGATCTGGCAAGGTGAGTGGCATCCAACCCTCAGGATAGGTCCCTGGTATTCACCCTCCCACAGACACACAAGCTGAGGAGCATCAGGGCGTGTGCTGCTCCTAAAAATGGGAGCGGTGTGTGCCCAGGGCACTTACTCACCCCTCAGAATGGCTCAGAACCATGGCGCTGCTGAAGATCTGCCACCACGAAGACATGCAGCTGCCAATGAATAGGAGCAGCTGCCATTGGCCATACAGCATAGTAATGCCTATCTCACTTCTTTTGTCTATGCAGGTAAAACTAGCAGACATTGTGAGGGAGAGGGCGCAAATGGGAGGAGATATCATTATGTCATTACTCCCAAGGAGGATCGAGCAATGGAGATTGCTAGGATGGCAAAATAGGCAGTCATGGTGCAGATGGTGATTACAGAGGGCAATCTGCTCATCGGCTTGCAAAATGCACCCCCTCAAAAACTCATTTCCATTGGGAAGCCTCAGCACTGGAGAAGATTCTGCTCTTTAAGACTAGCTTTCATTATCTTTTGTTGTGTCTCCCACAGATGCAGCCATGGATCCACAGAGACCATTTCCCTCCCAAGCAGCAGCCCAGGAAGAGGAGCTCAAAACAGAAGATGCACATCACACCTTAAAAGTGCATCATCCACCAGCGCAGAAACACTTACCTCGGTGAGTGCTCATATGATTAAAGAGTGTCACTGGGTGATAAGAACAGTACTACTGTGCAAGAGGAGGTGCCAGAGGCAGAGGGAGCTGGGGTCAGTTCCCCTCAGAGAAGGGAGGACGAACACAGCCCTGCTCAGCTGGGCACAAATGTAGAGCTTCAGGAGTCACTGGAAAGGAGGGTCTGCCTGGTACAGCAGCAGATGTGCTCCCACATGTCAGAGTTCCCTGATGCCGTGTGGAGACACGGACAGAAGGTGGTAGAGTCCATCCAGCTCATGTGCACCACCATGGTTCAGTGCTATGAACGCATGAGCTCCTCCATTGAGAGAGTGGCTAACCTCATGAAGAGCCATATGCGACATCACTCTGAGTGCATGCCGGAGCAGCGCACGGGCATGCACTGGATGCATGACACAATGTGTAGCCTGGAGCACTCAGTGGCGCTGGTGGAGAGAGAAGTTTGGAGTGAATGGCAGTTGCGCCCCAGCTAGTGTCCCCCTCCAGGCATCTGCTGCCCCCGGCAAGGGCTGAGGATGGAGGATATCATGGAGGAGGATGAGCATGCCACCTCTCATGGGAAACCTTCATCATCCTCGACATTCTTGTCTCCTCTGACATTGGGAACCCCTGTTCTGCAGGGCCAAATGACGGAGGCTGCCTCTGTAATGATGCAGGTCCAGCAGCCTCTGGAGATGCCAAGACAGGCAACTCCACAATGAGCACGATCTCTATATGCATCTCAGCTGCCAGCTGAGACAAGTGAGCAGGTTGCCTCCACCTCCTCCAAGGCCACAAGGGGAGCACTGCATAGGAGTGGTCAAACGCGGAGGGCACTGCATGATGCAGAGCACTGAATGAGTCTGGGGTGTTTTCTTACTGTCTCTGCGCACTATGTCCATTTCTTGTCACTGTATAAATTATTACACTTTCAGCCACACCTCTGAGACTCTTTTTATTACTGAGGTGACAAGGAAAGTGTTATGTGGTGGTGAAGGAAATCAAGATTCCATCCACGGTGAGGGCAAAGCCTCTGGTCAGATGTGCATCCTCATTGGCAGTAAGTGATTAGATGTTTCAGGCTGCGTCTTTCATGGATGTATTATGACAAGTACCTTAGGCTGACCCTTCATCCTGGGTCAGAGGGGCTCAGCTGAAGCATCCCTGACATTCATAGAATCCTGCTGAGATCCTCGCACCAAGCGCCATGCCTGGCCACCTCCCAGTGAAGCCAGAGCACCTCGGAGTTCTGCATCCACCCACTCCACCTCCACTTCCTTCTAGAATCACATAAATCCACAGCACAGAAGGAGGTCATTGGGCCCATCGTGTCCGCACAAGCTGATAAGAAGCCATCCAGCCTAATCCCATTTTCCAGCTCTTGGTCCACAGCCTGGTAGGTATAGCACTTCAGGTGCATAGCCAAGTACTTTTTAAACATTATGAAGGTTTCTGCCTCACCATCCTTTCAGGCAGTGAGTTTCAGATTCCCCAACACCTTCTGGGTGAAATGTTTCCCCTTGAATCCCCTCTAAATCTCCTACCTTTTACCTTAAACCTATGGCCCTGGTTATGGGCCCCTCAACACAGGAGAATAGGACCTCCCTATCCATTCTATCTAGACCCCTCATAATTTTATACACTTCAATCAGGTCTCCATTCAGCCTCCTCTGTTCCAAAGAAAACAACCCAAGCCTATCCAATCTTTTCTCAAAACCATAAATCTCCAGTGCAGGCAACATCCTTGTAAATCTCCTCTGTACCCTCACTAGTACAACCACATCTTTCCGATAGTGCAGTGACCAGAACTGAAGGCAGTACTCCAGTTGTGGCCTAACTAGTGTTTTATATAGTTTCAGCATAACTTCCCAGCTCTTATAATCTATGCCTCAGCTAATAAACGCAAATATCTCATATGCCTTCTTGACCACCTTATCTGCCTATCCAGCCACCTACAGGATCTGTGGACATGCACTCCAAGGTTCCTCTGTTCCTCCACACTTCTCAGTATCCTGGCATTTATTGTGTATTCTCTTGCCTTGTTAGCCTTCCCCAAATGCATTACCTCACACTTCTCCTGATTGAACTCTATCTGCCACCGTTCCGCCACTTGACTAGTCCATTGATATCTTCCTAGAGTCAACAGCTTTCTTCTTCATTATCGACCACATGGCCAATTTTTGTATCGTCTGCAAACCTCTTAATCATATCCCCTACATTCAAGTCCAAATCAATTACATATACCACAAAAAGCAAGAGACCTAGTACTGAGCCTCACAGAACCCTAATGGAAAAAGCCTTCCAGTCACAAAAATATCTATTGGCCATTAAACTTTGCTTCCTGCCTTTGAGCCAATTTTGGTTCCAACTTGCCACTTTTCCTTTGATCCCATGGGCTTTTACAGTGGTGCAGTGGTTAGCACCGCAGCCTCACAGCTCCAGCAACCCGGGTTCGATTCTGGGTACTGCCTGTGCGGAGTTTGCAAGTTCTCCCTGTGACCGCATGGGTTTTCGCCGGGTGCTCCGGTTTCCTCCCACAGCCAAAGACTTGCAGGTTGACAGGTAAATTGGCCATTATATATTGCCCCTAGTATAGGTAGGTGGTAGGGGAATTGAGGGAAGGTGGGGATGTGGTCGGAACATGGGATTAATGTAGGATTAGTATAAATGGGTGGTTGATGGTCGGCACAGACTTGGTGGGCCGAAGGGCCTGTTTCAGTGCGGTATCTCTAAATAAAATAAATAAATAAATGATCAGTGGGACCTTATCAAAAGCCTTTCTAAAATCCATATAAAATGCAAAAAACTCATTCCCCTCATTGACCCTTCTTGTTACCTCCTCAAAAAATTCATTCCTCTTAGTCAGACATGGCCTGCCCTTAACAAATCAGTGCCAACGGTCTGATTAATCTGTGTCTTTCTAAATGAAGGTTTATCCTATCAGAATTTTTTCCAATAATTTTCCCACCACTGAGCATAGGTTGACTTGCCTGGAATTCATCTATCCTTTTCTGCCTTTTAAAACTCTCACCTCCTGCTCCTCCTTTTCCTCTCTGGACAGCCATGTTACAGAGAGTGCAGCGGACCACCACTGTGACCAAGACCCTTGCAGGAGTGTGTTGGAGGGCGTCACCTGACCAGTCCAAGCACCAGAATCGCACCTTGAAGAGCCTGATGGTCTTCTGAATCGTAGTTCTAGTGAGCAGATGATATTGTTGCATTGCCTTTGTGCCTCTGTCTGCCTCTCTCTTAGAAGGATGAGTAGCCATATCCTTAAGGGATATGCCTTGTCCTCTAGGATCCATCCACACACTTTGGGGATTGGAGTGAAGATCTGCAGCAGCCTGGACTGCCAGAGGATGAAGAAGCAATGGCAGTTGTCAGGAAAGTGAGTGCACGCATGGTGGTAGCTCTTGTTGTGGGTGCAGACTACCTGATCTTTGAGGGAGCAGAAGCCATTCCTGTTCATAAATCTGACTGGCCTGTCACTGGGTGCCTTGATGGCCACATGGGTGTAATCAATGATACCCTGCATCTGGGGGGAATTCAGTGATGTTGTGAAGCCCAATGCCCTCTGTGCCACTGTCGTGAAATGAAATTGCCCAGCTCTGACAAACAAGTCATCTGCGAGATGCAATGGTGTGCAGCCGTTTGCAAGATGCCACCAAGGTCCATAGATGATCCTTGGAAGGAGCCAGAAGCAAAGACATTCAAGGACACAGTGACTTTGACAGCACAGCATGGTGACCAGTGCTGCGAGGTGCAAGCTCTTCACGATAAGGGCACAGATGTCTGTGGCCATCTGTCTGGAGAATAGCAGTTTCCTGCAAAATTGGGTTTCAGTCATCTACAGGTATCTCCATCTTCACTGGTAGATCCTATGTGGAGGGTATGGCCTCCGTATCCTTCCAACCCCTCGTTCCTCTCCTATCCTCCTCATGCCCAAGGCTCAGCCCAGACCGTGGAGGGTGTTGCCTCTCAGTGCCACTAGGCCCAAAATCCAAGAATCATTCCCCCATTGCCAGCAGCTGCCTTCCTTGTGGTCAGCTGGTTGTCCAATTGTCCTTTGCAGCCTTGTCCCCTGCACTTCAGTCCCCACGATGCCAGAGAGATGATGAACCCCTATACTGCCCGAGCGCTCATTGCCCACTCTGCCAGACACCTGTGTAGCTCCAAGGGCACCAGTTTACCAATGTCCAAGTACCCCTGTGTGCCACTGAAACTTTTATGGCTCTGTGCTAATTCCCTGGGGTGCCCATGACTTGTTGCCAGTCTATAGCCATCTCCTTTCACCTGTTCTGCCCCAGACAGTGCGTGCACCTGTGTGTCTCTGTTAAACTCGCAACAACCCCTCCCCCCATTAACGAGCTCTTAATGAGCTCAGCAAGCACCTTAATTGGTCTTAATGGTGGATGTGGCAGGATTGCGATCCAGCCCTCCGCCCCACCCGGGAAACATAGTCAGCATTGGGAACTGTGTCAGCAAACCAATGTTCAGCCATTGCCGATATTTTTGGGTCCCGACCTCAGCAGGGCCCAAAAATTCAGCCGACTGTATCAGATGCAACCTGCAAGGGGCATTTTGTATTCTAAACCGCTCCCCATATCTACTGGATCCAACTTGAATAAAGACAGTTGCTGTTGTCAAGCAGAGCTACGGATAGGAATATTTATAGATTGAGGTGCAAAGAGCAGGGAAACAATATATGCAAAGAATGTTGAAAATTATCCCTTAGTAAGTGAAATATGAATATCTCATTAATATTACAATCTAATATATATGTTCCAGTAATACCAAGTTCTATCTGACCAATGTCAATTTGGCATTTTTAGTTGCAAATTCAGTTTTTATTTTCAAGGATAATATTGATTTTTAGTTATTTGACTGTCTCAATATAATTGTTCCGAAGTACCATATGTGTGCTCGTGTATGATATAAATCAAATGAGGTTGTAGTATACTTTAAAAACACAAAAAATCTAATAAAATTAAAACCTCTCAGAATATTAAACCCGTTGCTATTAACCAGTTAATATCTAGGAGGTGAAAAATTTCAAGTTCATTCAATGCTCCCTTAGAAGATGAAAAAAATTTGAAGATTTGTATTTCAATTATTTCATGCTTTACACATCATGTAAAGTGGCAGTAACTCAGAAATGTTTTGCTAAATATTACATAAAATGATGTATTTTTGTGCTGTGGTTCCTAAGTTAGCAAATGGACTTGGTGAAGACACATACGAACATACAAAGATACGAACATACAAACATACGAATTAGGAGCAGGAGTAGGCCACTCAGCCCCTTGAGCCTGCTCCGCCATTCAATAAGATCATGGCTGAACTGATTACTCCACATTTCCACCTACCCTTGATAACCTTTCACCCCCTTGCTTAGCAAGAATCTATCTACATCTGCCTTAAAGACATTCAAAGACTCTGCTTCCACCACCTTTTGAGGAAGAGAATTCCAAAGACTCACGACCCTCTGAGAGAAAAAATTTCTCCTCATCTCTGTCTTAAATAGGCAACACCTTATTTTTAAACAGTAACCCCTAGTTCCAGATTCTCCCACAAGGGGAAACATCCTTTCCAAATCCACCCTGTCAAGACCCCTCAGGAGCTTATCTGTTTCAATCAAGTCGCCTCTTCCTCTTCTAAACTCCAGCAAATACAAGCCTAGCCTGTCCAATCTTTCCTCATAAGACAACCCGCCCATTCCAGGTATTAGTCTAGTAAACCTTCTCTGTACTGCCTCCAATGCATTTACATCCTTCCTTAAATAAGGAGACAAGTACTGGACACATTACTCCAGATGTGGTCTCACCAATGCCCTGTATAGCTGAAGATTGACCTCCCTACTTTTGTGTTCAATTCCTCTCGCGATAAATGATAACATTCTATTAGCTTTCCTAATTACATGCTATACCTGCATACTAACCTTTTGTGATTCATGCACTAGGACACCCAGATCCCTCTGCATCTCAGAGCTCTGAAATCTCTTACCATTTAGATAATATGTTTCTTTTTTATTCTTCCTGCCAAAGTGGACAATTTCCCACTTTCCCACATTGTACTCCATTTGCCAGATTTTTGCCCATTCACTTAACCTATCTACATCCCTTTGTAGTCCCCTTATGTCCTCTTCACAAGTTACTTTCCTACCTATCGGTGTGTCATCAGCAAATTTAGCAACCATACCTTTGGTCCCTTCATCTAAGTCATTTATATAAATTGTAAAAAGTTGAGGCCCCAGCACAGATCCCTGTGGCACACCATTCGTTACATTTTGTCAACCAGAAAATGACCCATTTATGCCTACTCTCTGTTTCCTGTTAGCTAGCCAATCATGCCAATATGTTACCCCCGCCTCCCCCCACCATGAGCTTTTATTTTCTGCAATAACCTTTGATGTGGCACCTTATCAAATGCCTTCTGGAAATCTAAGTACAATGCATCACCGGTCCCCTTTATCCACAGCTCCCCAAAGAACTCCAATAAATTAGTTAAACATGATTTCCCTTTCACAAAACCATGTTGACTCTGCCTGATTACCTTGATTTTTTTCTAAATGCCCTGTTTTGACGTCTTTAATAATAGCTTCTAACATTTTCCCTAAGACAGATATTAAGCTAACTGGCCTGTAATTTCCTGTTTTCTGTCTTCCTCCCATTTTGAATAAAGGAGTTACATTCACTATTTTCCAATCTAACGGAACCTTCCCCCAATCTAGGGAATTTTGGAAAGTTAAAACTAATGCATCAACTATCTCACTGGCCAATTCTTTTAACACCATAGGATGAAATCCATCAGGACCCGGGGACTTGTCAGTCCGCAGCTCCAACAATTTGTTCAGTACCACTTCCCTGGTGATTGTAGTTTTCTTCAGTTCCTTCCATTTCCTGACTTACGGCTAATAATGGGATGTTACTTGTATCCTCAATAGTGAAGATCGATGCAAAATACCTGTTCAATTCATCTTCCATCTCCTTATTATCCATTATCAATTCCCCAGACTCACTTTCTATAGGACCAACGCTCACTTTGTTAAGTCTTTTTTCTTTTTTAAATATCTATAGAAGCTCCCACTACCTGTTTTTATATTTCTAACTAGCTTTCTCTCGTACTCTTATTTTACCTTCCTTGTCAATCTTTTAATCATTCTTTGCTGTTTTTTATATTCTGTCCAATCTCTGACCTTCCTCCCATCTTTGCGCAATTATATACTTTTTCTTTAAGTTTGATACTATCTTTAACTGTTTTAGGATTGCGGGTCACACCCCTGGAATTTTTCTTTCTTGTTGAAATGTTTCTATTCTGTGTATTCTGAAATATCCCCTTAAATGTCTGCCACTGCATCTCTATTGACTGATCACATAACCTAATTTGCCAGTTCACTTTAGCTAGCTCTGCTTTCATGCTCTCATAATTGCCCTGGTTTAAGTTAAAAATACTCGTTTTGGACCCACTCTTCTCTCCCTCAAACTGAATGTAAATTCAATCATATTATTATCGCTGCTACCTAGGGGCGCCTTAACTATGAGGTCATTAATTAATCCTATCTCGTTGCCAATACCAGGTATATTATAGCCTGCTTTCTTAGGCTCCAGAATGTACTGTTCCAAGAAATTATCTCGAAAACATTCTATGTACTCCTCATCTCGGCTACCTCTGCCCACCTGATTTTTCCAGTCTATATGTAGGTTAAAATCCCCCATAATTATCGCTGTACCTTTCTGACAAGCTCCATTATTTTTTCCATTATACCTCATCCTACAGTGTGGTTAAAGTTAGGTGGCCTGTACACTACTCCCACAAGTGACTTCTTGCCTTTATGATTTCTCATATCTACCCAAACTGCTTCTACATCCTGGTATGGGAAATAAAAAAATACATGCAGTTACAGTGGGTGAGGTTATGGTTAAGTAAATCGGAGAAAGTTTCTGGGTGTCATCAAGTTGGGCTTCTAACAGAATTATTTGCCATTCATTGTGAGGAATGCCAGGTGGGATTATGATGCTGATAATGGAGAACTGGCTGAAAAAAGGGCATGATTGGGTATTAAATATTCCTGGATACAAGGTGTTCCAGAGAGATAGGGAAAGAAATAAAGGAGGAGGGGTGGCAGTATTGACTAGGGGTAATATTACAGTTCTGGAGAGAGAGGATGTCCTAGTGTGTTCAAGGACAGAATCTATTTGGTTAGAGCTAAGAAACAATAGAGGTACCATTACACTACTGGGTATATTCTGTAGGCCACCAAATATGGGAAAGATTTAGAGGAACAAATTTGCCAGGAAATTACAGAAAGGTGCAAAAATATAGAGCAGTTAAAAAGTGGGGCTTTAACTATCCTAATATAGATTGATGCAGTACAATAATAGTGTATGGGGCACAGAGGGGAAAGAGTTTCTAAAGTGTGTTCAGGAGAATTTTCTAGATCAGTATGTTTCCATCCAATGAGGATCTGGTTCTGGGGAATGAGGTGGGACAAGTGGATGAAGTGTCAGTCAAGGAACATTGAACGGACAGTGATACATAAGAAATAGGAGCAGGGGTAGGCCATTTAGCCCCCCAAGCCTGCCCTTCCATTCAATAAGATCATAGCTGATCTGTCCCAGGCCTCAATTCCTCTTTCAGGAATTGCCTCGCATAACCCTCGACTCCCTAAGATTTCAAAAATCTATCTACTTCCTCCTTAAATACATTTAGTGACCTGGCCTCCACAACTCTCTGAGGTAGAGAATTCCAGAGATTCACCATCCTCTGAGAGAAGAAATTCCTTCACATCTCAGTTTTAAATGTGCGACCCCTTGTTCTGTAACTATGTCCCCTAGTTCGAGATTCCCCCACCAGTGGAAACATATTCTCAACATCTACCCTTCCCCCTTATAATCTTATATGTTTCAATAAGATCACCTCTCATTCTTCTAAACTCCAATGCGTAAAGGCCTAACCTGTTCAGCCATTCTTGACAAGACAGCCACTTCATCCCAGGAATCAGCCTAATGAACCTTTTCTGAACTGTCTCCAATGCTAGTATATCCTTCCTTAAATACAGGGACCAAAACTATATGCAGTATTCCAGGTGTGGCCTCACCAGCACCTTGTACAGTTGTAACAAGACTTCCCTATCTTTAAACTCTAACCCCCTAGCAATGAAGGCCAAAATTCCATTTGCCTTCCTATTTACTTGCTGCACCTGCATGCTAACTTTTTGTGTTTCATGTACAAGAACACCTAGATCCCTCTGTACTGCGGTATTTTGTAGTCTTTCTCCATCTAAATAATAATCTGCCTTTTTATTCTTCCTACCAAAGTGGATGACCTCACACTTTCCCACACTGAACTCCATCTGCCAAGTTTTTGCCCATTCACTTAACCTATCTATATCTCTTTGCAGATTCTTTGTGTCCTCATCATAACATGCCTTGCCACCTATTTTTGTATCATTTGCAAATTTGGATGCACTACACTCTGTCCCTTCCTCCAAGTCATTAATATAGATAGTATATAGTTGAGGCCCTACGACCAATCCTTGTGGCACCCCACTAGTTACGGCTTTCCAACCTGAAAAAGACCCATTAATCCCAACTCTCTGCCTTCTGTGTGTTAGCCAATCCTCAATCCATGCCAACACATTATCCCCAATACCCTGAGCTCTTATTTTGTGCTATATAACTTTTTATGTGGCACCTTATTGAAAGCCTTCTGAAAATCCAAATAGACTACATCTACCGGTTCCCCTTTATCCACTCTGCTTGTTATATCCTCAAAGAACTCTTAACAAATTTGTCAAACATGATTTCCCCATCATAAAACCATGTTGACTCTGTCTGATTGCATTATGTTTTTCTAAATGTCCTGCTATTTCTTCCTTAATAATGGACTCTAGCATTTTCCCAATGACAGATGTTAAGCTAACTGGTCTATAGATTCCTGCTTTCGATCTCCCTCCTTTCTTGAATAGGGGTGTCACATTAACGGTTTTCCAATCCGTTGGTACCCTCCCAGAATCCAGTGAGTTTTGGTATATTACGACCAATGCCTCCACTATCTCAGCAGCCACTTCTTTTAAAACCCTTGGATGCAGGCCATCAGGTCATGGCGACTTGTCTGTCTTTAGTCCCATCAGTTTGTCAAGGACCTTTTCCCTCGTAATAGAGATTGTTACAAGTTCCTCCCTCCCATTTACACCTTGCTCATCTATTATTTTTGCGATGTTCATAGTGTCCTTCACCGTGAAGACCGATGCAAAATATTGATTTAAATTATCTCCCTTTCCCTGTTCCCTGTTATTAATTCCTCAGTCTCAACCTCTAAGGGTCCCACACTTACTTTAGCTACTCTCTTCCTTTTTATATACTCGTAGAAGCTCTTACTGTTTGTTTTTATATTTCTTGCCAATTTACTCAATTATCAATTTTCTCCCTCCTTATTAGCTTTTTACTCATCCGCTGCTGGTTCCTGAAAAATTCCCAATCCTCTGGCCCACCACTAGCTTTTGCCGCTTTGTACGCCTTTGTTTTTGATTTGATACTCTCCTTAACTTCCTTTGTTATCCATGGGTGGTTCATCGTTCTCATCGAGTCCTTCCTTCTAACTGGAATAAATGTTTCCTGAGTGTTATGAAATATCTGCTTAAAAGTCTGCCACTGCTCATCAACTGACTTTCCCTTTAGTCTATTTTCCCAGCCCGCTTTAGACAACTCTTTCTTCATAGCTCTGTAATTGCTCTTTTTTAAGTTGAAGACACTGGTTTGAGACCTGAGTTGCTCTCCCTCAAACTGAATTTGAAATTCTATCATGTGATGATCGCTTCCCTCTAGAGGATCCTTAACTATGAGATTTCTTATTAATCCTACCTCATTACACATTACCAAATCTAAAATAGCCTGTTCCTGGGTAGGTTCTGCAATGTATTGTTCGAAGAAACAATCCCTGATGCACTCTACAAATTCGTCTTCCATGTTACCCTTGCCAATTTGATTTGTCCAAATCACCCATGATAATTGCAGTGCCCTTCTTACACGCTTCCATTACTTTTTTTTAAAGCACTGAATCAGGCCCTTCAGCCCACCAAGTCTGTGCTGACCAACAACCACCCATTTTATACTAATCCTACATTAATCCCATATTCCCTACCACATCCCCACCATTCTCCTACCACCTACCTACACTAGGGGCAATTTTACAATGGCCAATTTATCTATCAACCTGCAAGTCTTTGGCTGTGGGAGGAAACCAGAGCACCCAGCAGAAACCCATGCAGTCACAGGGAGAACTTGCAAACTCCACACAGGCAGTACCCAGAATCGAACTCGGGCCGCTGGAGCTGTGAGGCTGCGGTGCTAACCACTGCGCCACTGTGCTGCCCTGATTTCCTGATTAATACTTTGTCCTACAGAGCAGCAACTCCTCAGGGGTCTATAGACCACTCCCACCCGTGATTTCTTTCCCTTGCTATTCCTTATTTCCACCTAAACTGATTCTACATCACAAACTATTACTCCTATATCATTACTCACAACTGCACTGATCCCTTCCTTTAGTAACAAAGCTATCCCACCTCCTTTTCCTTTCTGCCTATTCTTCTGGAACATTGAATATCCTTGAACATTGAGTTTCCAGTCCAGGTCATCCTGCAACCACGCCTCTGTGATAGCTATCAAATCATATTCATTTATTTCTATTTGTGCCGTCAGCTCATCTATCTTGTTACAAATGCTACGTGCATTCAGATAAAGAGCGTTAAGCTTTGACTTTTTACCTACTCTGGTTCTAATTTCTGCTGTACTCTTATGCTCATATTTTCTGTCCCGACCTGTCACACTCTGATTCATGTATGCCCGTTCACTTCCCTGCACCTGTGCTCTCTCGTTACTTTTCGACTTTTTAAACTTCCCTTTAATTGAACCCTCCCCGCACCGCCACCCCCACCCCCACTATTTAGTATAAAGCCTTATCTACAACCCTAGTTATACGATAGTGAGGTGAGAGTGACTGCCCTTGACATCAAGGCAGCGTTTGACCGAGTATGGCATCAAGGAGCCCTAGCAAAACTCAGGTCAATGGGAATCAGGGGGAAAACCCGCTAGTGCAAAGGAAGATGGTTGTGGTTGTTGGAGGTCAATCATCTGAATTCCAGGACATCACTGCAGGTGTTCCTTAGGGTAGTGTCCTAGGCCCAACCATCTTCAGCTGCTTCATCAATGACCTTCCTTCACTCATAAGGTCAGAAGTGGGGATGTTCGCTGATGATTGCACAATGTTCAGCACCATTTGTGACTCCTCAGATACTGAAGCAGTCCATGTAGAAATGCAGCAAGACCTGGACAATATCCAGGCTTGGGCTGATAAGTGGCAAGTAACATTCACGCCACACAAGTGCCAGGCAATAACCATCTCCCCTTGACATTCAATGGCATTACCATCGCTGAATCCCTCACTATCAACATCCTACGGGCTACCATTGACCAGAAACTGAACTGGAGTAGCCATATAAATACCGTGGCTACAAGAGCAGGTCAGAGGTTAGGAATCCTGAGGCGAGTAACTCACCTCCTGACTCCCCAAAGCCTGTCCAAAATCTACAAGGCACAAGTCAGAAGTGTGATGGAATACTCTCCACTTGCCTGGATGGGTGCAGTTCCAACAACAATCAAGAAGCTCGACAATATTCAGGACAAAGCAGCCCGCTTGATTGGCACCCCATCTACAAACATTCACTCCCTCCACCACCAATGCCCAGTGGCAGCGGTGTGTACCATCTACAAGATGCACTGCAGCAATGCACCAAGGCTCCTTTGACAGCACCTTTCAAACCCACAACCTCTACCAACTAGATGAACAAGGGCAGCAAATGCATGGGAATACCACCACCTCCAAGTTCCCCTCCAAGTCACACACCATCCTGACTTGGAACTATATCGTCGTTCCTTCACTGCCGCTGGGTCAAAATCCTGGAACTCCCTTCCTAACAGCACTGTGGGTGTACCTATCCCAAATGGACTGCAGCAGTTCAAGAAGGCAGCTCACCACTACCTTCTCAAGGGCAATTTGGGATGGGCAATAAATGCTGGCTTGGCCAGTGACGCCCAAAAATCCCATGAATGAATTAAAAAAAAATTGCCAGAACACTGGTCCCAGCACGGTTCAAGTGAAGCCCATCCCAACAGGTAGTACTGGTGCCAGTGTCCCATGAATCAGAACCCATTTCTCCCACACCAATCTTTGAGCCACGCATTTACCTCTCCAATCTTATTTACCCTAAGCCAATTGGCACATGGCTCAGGTAGTAATCCGGAGATTACCACCTTTGTGGTTCTGCTTTTAAATTTAGCCCCGATCTGCTCATAGTCCCTTAGCAGAACCTCTTTCCTAGTCCCACCTATGTTGTTGGTACCTACAAGGACACGACAACTGGATCCTTCCCCTCCAACTCCAATTTCCTCTCCAGCCCAGATGAGATGTCCTTAACCTTGGCACCAGGTAGGCATAACAGCCTTCGGGACTCTCTATCTTTGCTGCAGAGAACAATATCTATTCCCCTAACTAAGCTATCCCCTATTACTACTACATTTGTCTTTTCTCCCTCTACTTGAATGGCGCTCCAAACCACGGTGCAGTGGTCAGTTCGCTCATCCTCCCTGCAGTCTGTGCCCTCGTCCACACTGGAAGCAAGAACCTCGTACTTATCGGATAAGGACACTGGCTGAGGCTCCTCCAAAGCTAAATTCTGGATTGCCATACCTGCCTCACTCACAGTCACACCCTCCTGTCCCTGACCATGGTCCAAACTTGATATAATTAATCTAAGGGGTGTGGCTGTCTCCTGAAACACAACGTCCAGGTAACTCTCCCCCTCCCTGATGTGTCGAAGTGTCCGCAGCTCGGACTCCAGCTCATCAACTCTGAGTTGAAGGTCCTCGAGCGGCCAACATTTGCTGCAGATGTGGTCACCTTGGATCACACTGGCGTCCACCAGCTCCCACATACTATAGCTTCAACACATCGCCTGCCCAGCCATCTCTATTCTATTTAATTAATTAATTTGGATCTCAGTATTTTAAAAAAGATCAATTATTTAAGTGTACTCTTAATCTGTAAAGATGTCTCCTGATTTAAATCACTTGGCCAGAACAAAAAAGGGACACAGAAGAAATTTCCACCAATCACTTACCAGCTCTCCTGTGACATCACACAGTTCGATTTTGTCAGTCAAGCAGGTCCACTGTTCCCGCTCTCGCCGTCGCTGCCACTTCTGGTCTTGGGCCTCGGGTCTCTGCTCTTTATATCCTGGCTCCTCTCGCCTGTTCCCGCTCTCGTCGCTGCTGCTTCTGGTCTCGGGCCTCCGCTCTTTATATCCCAGCTCCTCTTGCCTGTTCCTGCTCTCGCTGCCACCGCCGCCACTGATTATAGTATCATAAGGTTTAGGTTAGCTATGGAAAAAAATGAGCAATCTACAGTAAAAATAATTAATTGAGGGAGGGCCAATTTCAATGAGGTGAGAACAGATCTGGCCCAGGTCAATGAGAATGAAAGATTGACAGGCAAAACAATAATTCAGCAACGGACTGCCTTTAAAAAGGAGATAGTTCGGGTCCCGTTGAGTTACTTCTCACAAGGGGAAAAGTAGGACAAACAAAACCAGAGCTCCCTGGATGATGAAAGAAATAGAGAGTAAGATGAAGCAGAAAAAGGGTGCGTATGAGAGATGTCAGGTTGATAATACAAGTGAGAACCAGGCTGAATATAGAAGTTCAGAGAGGAAGTGAGAAAAGAAATAAGAGAAGCAGAGAGTATGAGTAGAGACTGGCACCCAACATAAAAAGTATCCAAATGTCTTCTACAGGCATATAAATAGTAACAGGGTGGTAAACGGAAGAGTAGAGCTGATTAGGTGCCAAAAAGGGGATTTACTCATGGAGGCAGAGGGCATGGCTGAGGTACTAAATGAGTATTTTGCAACTGTCTTTACTAAGAAAGAAGATGGTGCCAAAATTGTAGTGAGAAAGGAGGTAGTGAGACATTGGACGGACTAAAAATTGATAAAGAGCAGGTATTAGAAAGGCTGGCTGTTCTTAAAGTTGATAAGTCACCAAAAATGGATCAGATGCATCTCAGGATACTGAGGGAAGTAAGGGTGGCAATTACAGAGCCCCTTAATCTTTAGATACAGGGGTAGTACCAGAAGACTGGAGAATTGCAAATGTTAAACCCTTGTTCAAAAAAAAGGTACAAGGATAAGCCCAGTCAGTTTAACCTTGGTGGTGGGAAAGCTTTTAGAAATGATAATCTGGGACAAGCTTAACAGTCACTTGGACAAATGTAGATTAATTAAGGAAAGCAAGCTTGGATTTGTTAAGAGCAAATTGTGTTTAACTGATTTGATTGAGTTTTTCGATGAGGTAACAAAAAGGGTTGGTTAGGGTAATGCAGTTGATGTGGGGTAAATGGACTTGTCAGCAAAGGGAAAGCGGCAGCATGGATACAAAGTTGGCTGAGTGACAGGAATCAGAGATTAGTGGTGAACGGTTGTTTTTTTGGGCTGGAGGACAGTATATACTAGGGTTCCCCAGAGGTGGTATTAGAACCACTGTTTTTCTTGAAATATATTAATGACCTAGACTTGAATGTGCTGGGCACAATTTCAAAATTTGCTGATGATAAAAAACTTGGAAGTATTGTGAACTGTGAAGAGGATTGTGATAGACTTCAAGAGGACATAGGCTGATGGAATGGGCGGACATGCGGCAGATTAAATTTAATGCAGAGAAGGGTGAAATTGTACATTTTTGTCAGAAGAACGAGGAGAGGCAATAAAAATAAAGGGTACAATTCTAAAGGGGGTGCAGGAGCCGAGGTACCTGGGGGTATATGTGCACAAATTATTGAAGGTGGCAGGAGAGGTGGAGAAAACAATTAATAAAGCATATGAGATCCTGGGTTTTATAAATAGGGGCATAGAAAACAAAAGCAAGGAAGTTATGGTGAATCTTTATAAAACACTGGTTCGGCCTCAACTGAAGCATTGTGTCCAATTCTGGGCACCACACTTCTGGAAGTACGCGAAGGTATCTGAAGAGAAAAGATTTGTAGGGTTATGGGGAAAAGGCAGGGGAGTGGGATTAGCTGAGTTGTTCTTGGGAGAGCCAGCATGGACACAATGGGCTAAATGGTCTCCTTCTGTGCTGTAACCATTCTATGATTCTATTAATGTACAAATATGTGACAATGTTGAAATTTCACCTCAGGATTCTCATGCCACTGATTTTTCAATGGTTAATGAGCATTACGAAATCAATCACCTCACACTGAACCCTAAAAAAATGGTAAACTAACTTACTATCCCAAACAATGGATAGCTTCTTCATCAATCTATACATGTTGATCTAAAATTTCAGTATCTGGGCTGTAAAAAAAAACCCACAAAGGCAGGGGGTGGGACGGGACGGGACGGGACGGGGTGGGGGAGGGGGGCAAGGGGGAGATTTTACCAAATGTTGCAAATTTGAGTCTGCTGTAGATGCCTTCTTGGATTCAGTGGTATCATGCCAGTGTCAACTCAAACTGCCCGATATCTACTTGCGCCATAGCATAACCCCAGGGATGTAACAACATGTTCTCCTTCAGATATTAACTAGAATTTGTAGCTTGGATTTCGGCTGACGAAAGAACAAAATTGGTTTTCAGAGGCAACCACTACACGAAAAATATTTCCTTTAATTATCCTCCCAAAAAATGCTCAAATTCCTTTAAGGCCAGCAAGGCCTGGTCATGTAGAGGAAGTCAAGAGACCATGCAAACCACTATAATCCATTTCCTCTAACTTCTGTCCCAAATCTGAACCAAACAACCCTGAGCTGGATACCAAATCAAAGAGGCCATTTTGAATGCTGCTATTGAAGACAGTTTGCATATCAATTACTTTAGTGCTTTGAAGGAATGTTGCCACTTGTTTCACTAAACTCTTACAAAGCATTGCTGTGCATGGGGGACATGGATTTCCCAATGGGAATACTTTTGTTCTTACCACCCCCCACCCCACCCCCCACCCCCACTCCACCCCCCACCCCACCCCCCACCCCCACTCCACTCCCCACCCCCACTCCCCACCCCCACTCCCGACACCCCACTCCCCACCACCCCACTCCCCCCACACCACCCCACTCCCCCCACCACCCCACTCCCCCCACACCACCCCACTCCCCCCACCACCCCACTCCCCCCACCACCCCACTCCCCCACCCCACTCCCCCACACCACTCCCCACTCCCCCACCACCACCCCACTCCCCACTCACCCACCACCACCCCACTCCCCCAACCACCCCACTCCCCCCACCACCCCACTCCCCCACCCCACTCCCCACTCCCCCACCACCACCCCACTCCCCACTCACCCACCACCACCCCACTCCCCACTCACCCACCACCACCCCACTCCCCACTCACCCCACCCACCACCACCCCACTCCCCACTCCCCACTCACCTCACCCCCCACTCCCCACTCCCCACTCACCCCACCCCTCCCCACTCACCCCACCCCTCCCCACCCCCCACTCCCCCACCACTCCCCCACCCCCCACCACTCCCCCACCCCCCACTCCCCACTCCCCCACCACTCCCCACCCCTCTACCCCACCACCCACTCCCCCACCACTCCCCACCCCTCTACCCCACCACCCACTCCCCCACCACTCCCCACCCCCCACCCCCCACTCCCCACTCCCCCACTACTCCCCCAACACTCCCCCAACACTCCCCCACCCCCCACTCCCCCACCCCCACCACTCCCCCACCACCCACTCCCCCACCACTCCCCACCCCCACTCCCCACCCCCCACTCCCCCACCACTCCCCACCCCCACTCCCCACCCCCCACTCCCCCACCCTCCCCACCCCTCCCCCCCACCACTCCCCACCCCTCTCCCCCCAACTCCCACCCCACCCCCACCTCCCCTCCCCTCCCCTCCCCTCCTCCCCCAACTCCCCACCCCTCTCCCCACCACCACTCCCCCACCACTCCCCACCCCCCACTCCCCCACCACTCCCCACCCCCCACTCCCCCACCACTCCCCACCCACCACTCCCCCACCACTCCCCACCCCTCTCCCCCACCACTCCCCACCCCTCTCCCCCCAACTCCCACCCCACCCCTCTCCCCCCAACTCCCACCCCACCCCCACCACTCCCCACCCCTCTCCCCCACCACTCCCCACCCCTCTCCCCCCAACTCCCACCCCACCCCCACCACTCCCCACCCCTCTCCCCCCAACTCCCACCCCACCTCCCCTCCCCTCCCCCCCCAACTCCCCACCCCCCCTCCCCTCCCCCCCCAACCCCCCACCCCCCGCCCCCAACTCCCACCCCACCCCACCCCCACCTCCCCTCCCCACCCCCACCTCCCCTCCCCACCCCCCACCTCCCCCCCCTCCCCCCCAACTCCCACCCCACCCCCACCTCCCCTCCCCTCCCCCAACTCCCCACTCTCCCCTCCCCCCCACACTCCCCCCTCCCCACTCCCCCCCCTCCCCCCCCAAACTCCCCACCCCCCTCCCCTCCCCCCCCAAACTCCCCACCCCCCACTCCCCCTCAAACTCCCCACCTCCCCTCCCCTCCTAACCCTAACCCAAACTCCCCACCCCCCCCTCCCCTCCCCCCCCAAACTCCCACCCCCCCTCCCCTCCCCTCCCCCCCCAAACTCCCCACTCCCCCACCCCCCCTCCCCTCCCCCCCCAACTCCCCAATCCCCACCCCCCCTCCCCTCCCAACTCCCCAATCCCCCACCCCCCCTCCCCTCCCCCCCCAACTCCCCAATCCCCACTCCCCCCTCCTCCCCACCCCCCCAACTCCCCACCACCCCTCACCCCCCCCAACTCCCCACCACCCCTCCCCCCCCACTCCCCACCCCTCCCCCCCCAACTCCCCACCACCCCACTACCCCACTCTCCACCCCACCACTCCCCCCGCAACCCCTCCCCCCCACCCCACCACTCCCCCCACACCCCCCGCCCCCCCACAACGCCCCCCCACACCCCCACCTCAATTTGCAGCACGTCCTCTTCAAGCACATTCAAGGTTTTCAGTGCTGCTGCACCTCGCCTGGTTTTATTTTTGTGGTACTGGTCGTATGCCATCTTTTCCTTGGAAGCAGAGAAGATATGCTAAGGGCATGTGAGTGGCATGTAGAGTTTCCCCAATATGAGTGCATGTATCCGATAATGATAAAGTGCACTGTCCCCGTAAATGAAGTGTCTTGGAAGACTAGTAGTCGCCCTTGTGGCAGATAATGGGAATATCTAGAGTAGTTTTCAGTAAAGAAGCTGCTTGAGTGTTTGTAGAAGATGGCTTTTACACATGAGTTCCCGGAGACACAGATTGGATAATTTTAGTCCTGCCCACCCAGCAGAAACTGGGTGGCTATTTAAAATCCATGGGGAGACTGACCTGCTGCCATTCCGCTGTGTTCCCACAATCTGGAATTTTAACCTGCACTTCTGAGCAGGTGGGAAGGACATCCACCTCAAGCCGGCAGGTTTCATCTTTAAATATGTTGATTGTGCTCCAATGATATCACTGGCCCGACTGCTATTTTAGCCGATGAACTGAGTGAGAAGGCAGGTGAAGGTGACAGGCGGAAGAGCTGGCGCCAAAAAGGAATCATTTTCTGACTTTCCTTGTGGGCCCAAGAGAGGCAGGAGTTCTTTCCCAGGCCTCAAGAAAAGAATAGACCTCAGCTGACCCAGGTTTCCCCCTTGTCTGTGGATATATCCAGCTTATAACACCTCATGTTACTGGCATGATGCACTTCAGATGAGGGTGGAAAATATCCTGAGTGGATAAAATGCAAAGGACTTGATGAGTGAATCTCTGCAGCCTCCTGTTGCTGTCCCAAAATGTTCCAATAAAAACTGCCAACTTTATAGAGGTTGTACTGTTTGTGTACCAATGTTTCCTGGGGCCTAAGCTGCTCACTGCACTGAACATTGAGGAAATTCAAGGCTATGCTATTGACAACTTTATCTTCCTTCTTCTTCTTTGGCCTCCTTGTCTCGAGAGACAATGGGTAAGCACCTGGAGGTGGTCAGTGGTTTGTGAAGCAGCGCCTGGAGTGGCTACAAAGGCCAATTA